>NW_007260596.1:593983-623102 GCF_000164805.1 Carlito syrichta
GTGGCCAGGAGCGGCCACTGCACTCCAGTCTGGGTGAGAGAGTGAGACTCCAACTCAAAAAAAAAAAAAGAAATATCCTTCCTAAACATATATGCACCCAACACAGGAGCACCAATGTTTATAAAGCAACAACTAAGTAAATTTTTAAAAGATATTGACTCTAACACCATTATAGCTGGGAACTTAAACACCCTGCTAACAACCCTATATAGACCATCGAGGCAAAACATTAACAAAGAGATCCAGAGCTTCAACTTGACACTTGACCAAATGGACTTAATAGATACCTACAGAACACTTCAACCAACAACCATAGAATATACATTCTACTCATCACCACATACTTCAAGATTGATCACATCTTTAGCCATAAATCAAGGATAAACAAATTTCATAAGATCAAAATACTGCCATGCACCTTCTCAGACCACAGTGGAATAAAAATAAATATCAACACACCAGTGAAATTTCCCCAAAACTCACAAAGACATAGACACTAAATAGCATGATGCTGAACAATTACTGAGCCAACACAGAAATTAAAGCAGAAACTAAAAGATTCCTGGAAACAAATGAAAATTTAGAAAAATCTTACCAAAATCTCTGGGATGCCATGAAAACAGTTCCAGTTGGGGAATTATATCTCTATGAACACATCAAGAAAATGGAAAAATCACAAGTTAACAGCCTAACAAATCACTTAAGGGGGCTGGAAAGACAAGACCACCAAAACCCTGATTTTAGCAGAAGAATACAGATCACCAAAGTAAAAGCCCAAATATGGGACATAGAAGACAAAAATATCATAGAAAAAAATCAACAAAACAAAGAGCTGGTTCTTTGAAAGGATAAGAGAAATTAATGGAACTCTAGCCAGATTGACCAAGAAAAAGAGAGAAAAAGTGCAAATAAGCACAATCAGAAATGCCAAAGATCAAATCACAACTGACTCTGAAGAAATACAAAAGATTATCAGAGACTACTCTGCACACCTGTTTGGAAATAAACTTGATAAGCTAAATGAAAGACTTTCTGACATCCCAAGGCTGAAACAAGAAGACGTAAAGACACTAAATAGACCAATAACAACCCAGGAAACTGACTCCTTCATAAGAAAACTACCACACAACAAAAGCCCTAGACCAGACAGCTTTCCAGTGTAATTCCACAAAATACAAAGAGGAGCTGATATCACGCTTATTGAAAGTAATCCAGGTGATTGAGAAAGATGGAATTCTCCCCAAATCATTTTATGAAGCAACATCACACTGATAACCAAACCGGTTAAGATTCAACAAAAAGGAGAACTACAGGCCAATATCCCTAATGACCATAGATGCAAACATTTTCAACAAAATTCTACAAATGAGATCCAACAACACATCTCAAAAATCTTCCACCATGACTTAGCAGGCTTCATCCCCAGGATGCAGAGCTGGTTCAACATCTGTAAGACCAGAAATGTAATTAAATACATCAACAGATGTAAAAACAAGAACCACGTGATTATATCATTAGATGCAGAAAAAGCCTTTGATAAAATCCAGCATGCCTTTTTGATAGAAACCCACGAACACCTAGGCATAGAAGGAACATACCTCAAAAAAGTAGGTGCCATCTATGATAAGCCCACAGTCAGGATATTGCTAAATGGACAGAAACTGGAAGCATTTACCCTGAAAACCGGAACAAGACAAGGCTGCTCACTCTAACCTCTCCTGTTCAACATTGTGTTGGAAGCCTTAGCTCAGGCAATTAGACAGGAGAAGGAAATCAGGGGTATCCAAATAGGAAAAGAGGAAGTTAAGTTATCCCTCTTTGCTGATGATATGATCCTATACCTCGAAAATCCAAGAGAGTCTGTCAAAAATATCCTTGCACTGATAAAGGACTTTGGCAAAGTCTTGGGTACAAAATAAATGTGCAAAAGACAGTTGCATTCTTATCCACCAACAACAAACAGGCAGAAAACCAAACAAAAAGCACAATCTCATTCACAATAACCACAAAAAATGAAATACCTTGGCATCTTCCTAACCAGAGAAGTGAAAGACCTTTACAATGAAAACTACAAAACACTGCTCAAAGAAATCCAAGAAGATACAAACGAATGGAAAAATATTTCATGCTCGTGGATTGGAAGAATCAACATTGTTAAGATGTCCATCCTACCAAAGGCAATCTACAGACTCAATGCAATATCCATTCAATTACTAACATCATTCTTCTCAGACCTGGAAATGACAATACAGAAATTCATATGGAAACATAAATGACCATGAATAGCCAAAACAGTCCTTAGCAAAAGAAACAAAGCAGGAGGTATCAAACATCCAGACTTTAAACTTTACTATAAGGCTACAATAATCAAAACAGCCTGGTATTGGTACAAGAACAGGCATATGGACCAATGGAACAGGATAGAGGTTCCAGAAGCAAAACTTCAGTTTCTCAACCAATTCATTCAATAAAGCCTCCACCACCAACCACTGGGGAAAGGAGAACCTATTCAGTAAATGGTGCTGGGAAAACTGGCTGACCACATGCAAAAGATTGAAACAGGACCCCTATCCATCATCATACACAAAAGTCAACTGTAAATGAATCAAAGACCTTAACGCAAAACCTTAGACCATAAGAATGTGAGAAAATACAGGAGACACCCTTACAGAAATCAGAGTAGGCAACCTATTCCAGATCAAAACCCCAGGTGTCCATGCCATAAGAGGTAAGATAGACAATTGGGACCCCATTAAACGGAAATGCTTCTGCAGACCAAAGACACCCTCAAAAAAGTGGGAAGAGAGCCTACAGAATGGGAAAAAATATTTACCAACTATGTATCTGACAAAGGCCTAACAACCAGGATCTACAAAGAACTTAAACATACTGAAAGGAAAAAAACAAACAGACACATTAAAAAGTCAGCAAAAGACATGAATAGACATTTCTCAAAAGAAGATATATAGGCAGCCAAGAGACACATGAAAAAATGCTCAGCTTCACTAATCATCGGAAAAATGCAAATCAAAACCACATTGAGATACCACCCAACTTCAGTAAAAATAGCCATCATTAATAAAACAAACAACAACAGATTCTGTCAAGGATGTGGAGAAAAGGGTATGCTTCTACACTGCTGGTGGGAATGCAAACTAATTCAACCTCTACGGAAAACAGTGTGGCGATTTCTAAAAGATCTAGAAATTGACCTTCCATATGACCCAGCAATCCCCCTACTGGGAATATATCTGGAGGATCTCAAAGCATTCTACAAAAAAGATACCTGCACATGCATGTCTATTTCAGCACTATTCAGCATAGCAAAAACATGGAACCAACTATGCTGCCCATCAAAACTGGACTTGATTTTTTAAAATGTGGTACACATGCACAATGGAGTATTACACAGCCATAAAGAAGAACAAACATGGACTTCGCAGCAACTTGGATGGATTTAGACTCTATAATATCCAGTGATCGATCACAGAAACAAAGAACAGAGTACCACATGTTCATTCGTAAGTGAACCCTGAATATTTACCATAATACTATAAGAACGGGATTGGCAGTAGCAGGCTACTTCTGGGGTGGGAATGGGGAGACACGACATCAATAAAGGAGAGTATCTGATCTTAAACCAGGTATAGTGGCAACTAAAGGGAGGCCCAAACTTTACCTGTGCGATGTCCACTTTTATACCTGATCTTGAATTGTACCCCACATCTTAAAAATAAAATATAAATAAATAAATAAAATCTGAATATCATTGTCTTAGATACTTGGGTGCTAGTTAGTGAGTTGTTTAGGAGAGTAGCACCCCTGGAAGTACTGTCAGACCAAGTCCACTGGTTCTGAGGCAGGTAGGGCAGATGATCCAAAAGGAAGTACATTGCAGATAGACAGAACAGCAAAGGATAAGGGCCCCGACAGGAAGTGGGCCAGAGGGATGACAGTGAGGAGGTGCTAGAAGGAAAGGGTGAGTGACAGGCTAGCAGGGCCGAGGAGTCCAGCTTATGTAGGCCCTCAGAGCCATGATAAGGACTGGATTTGGCTGGGCTCGGTGGCTCAGCCTGTAATCCCGCGCCTTTGGGAGGCTGAGGTGAGTGGATTGCCTGAGTCCGCGGGTTCGAGACCCGCCTGGGCAGCGAGACCTCATCTCTACAATAAAACCAAAAATTAGCCGGGCGTGATAGCACGCGCCTGTAGTTCCAGCTACTTGGAAGGCTGAGGCGGAAGGATCGCCGGCGTCCAGCAGGTCGAGGCTGCGGTGGCCGGGAGCAGCCACTGCACTCCAGTCTGGGCGACAGAGTGAGACTCCAACTCAAAAAAAAAAAAAAAAAAAGAAGACTGGATTTTATTGTGAGTAAAATCAAAGGCCACTGGAGGTTTGTGAAGGGAGGAATGTTTATATTTTTGGAAGCATTACTAAGTCCTTCAATCCAGTTTTGTCCTGGAATAATATTTTTACCATCATCTTTCTGGCTTGTATGTCTAAGTCTCAAATAACTCTCAACTGGGAGACAAAAGCAAAGGTATACAAATGTGTCCCCTAAATGACAACATACTAAATTGATTCTATAACTTAGCTTTTCAGATGTTTTTATTCAACATCAGGTTACTGAGATTTATCCTTGATGGCATGTGTAACTTCAACTCATTTCTTTAAACTAGTTGTAACCGTCCATTGCATAAATATGCCACCATGTATTTATTTATCCACCCTTCCATTAAAGAACATGTATATCTTTTTAATTTGCCATTACAAAATCAGTGCATCAGAAGAGTCTTCTATGGGTCTTCACTGAGTATATAGTGCTTCTAATTTCAAACCCTGGTGGAAATTGCTGAGTTAAATGTGTTTGTATTCTAGAATGATGGATATAAGAGGCTGGAAAGAATGTAGAGGATGCAGAGAGAGTTTGGTTGGTGAGAACAAACACAGATCGAAGAAGTTCTAATGTTTGCTAGCAGAGTATGGTGACTACAGTCACTGTATATTTTTAAGATAGCTAGAAGACAGGACTTGATCCCAACCCACAGAAATGGTAAATATTCAAGGTAATGAATATCTCTAATATCCTTGATTATTATACGGTCTGTGCATGTAAAAAAACTCACATATGTATGCCATAAATATGTACAAATCTGTGTATCAAAAAATAAAATTAAACACCATAAAAACAAAAGATACTTGCATTCCACAATTGTGTTAGATCATGAAAATACTCTCCACCAAAGTGAGGCCTAAACTTTACCTGTACAATAACCATTTCCAACACTGAATTGTATCCCACATCTTTAAAATAAAAATAAATAAATAAATAAATGCCACAGCGATTTTGCATCAACATATAAGAGACTTTCCATTTCTCTACACCTTTGTCAATATTTGTTATCATCCTACTTGTTAATTTATGTCAACTGATATGAAATAATCTTCATTAACAACTTTTATCTGCATTTCCCTCAATATTAGTAAACTAAAGCACCTGTTTACACATTTATTAGATAGTCTTTTTGTGAAATGCCAACTCGTATCTTTGCTCACTTTTCTACCCAGTTAGTTATCTTTATCTTATCAACTGATAGGAACTTTCTGTAAATTCTAGATGCCAATTCCTTGTTAGCATTTGTTCTCCAAAAATTTACTGTTAACTTATAACTTGTCTTTCACTTTTGTTATAACTCTTAGCAAACAAAATCTTTTAAATTTAATATCATAAAACGTATCAATATATCTCAAAAGCTTGTGATATTTATGCCTCATTTGAGAAATCTTTCTTTACCCTCAAGTTCTTTTAAAAAATTCTGTATTTCCCTAAAAAGTATTGTTTTCACAATTACTTTTTTTCCCAGTATTTCCCTAAAAAGTATTGTTTTCACAATTACTTTTTTTCCCAAAATGTACTTTTCTATTTAGTGCAAAGTAAGCATATAATTTCACTTTTTTTCTGTAGGGATAGCCAGTTGTCCTAGTATTATTTACAGGATAGTCCTTTTTTTCTCATTAGTATCTATTTTATGTCACTTCTTTTATACATCAGATTCATATAGTCTATTCTGTGCCATTAGCCTATCCTTGAGCAAACAGCACATTAGCTAATTTCAAAGCTTTATAAAAGCTTGATATCTGGTAAAAGCAAGTTCTCATATTTTGTTCTTCTTCAAAACTGGTTTCTCTACGCTTAGTCCTTGATCTTCCATAAAACATGAGGAATGAGCTGGAGATTGAGTTAATAATCAACCCTGCCTATGTGATGAAACCTCCATAAAAATCCCTGAACTGTAGGCCCAAAAGGTTACCAGTTTGCAGAACACATGGGGGTGCCAGGAGGGCTGTAAGCCCAGCAAGTACATAGAAGCTCCCCATCCCTTCCCCCATACCTTGCCCTATGCATCTCTTTATCTGGTTGTTCATCTGCATCTTTTATCATATCTCTTATCATACAGTAAAATAGTAAATATAAATAATTGTTTTCATGAGTTCTGTGAGCCATCCTAGCAAATTATCAAACCCAAGAAGGGGATTGTAGGAAGCCCCCAATTTACAGCCGTTGGTCAGGAGAACAGATGAAAATATGAGACTTAACAGTTAACACTAGATGCAGAGGGAAGACTTTTGGGACTGTGACCTTAACCTGTGAGGTCTGTGCTAACTCTGGTTAGTGTCATAATTGAACTGAATTGTAGGACACTCAGCTGGTATTGAAGAATTGGTTGAGTGTGGGAAAAACCACACACATATCTGCTTACAAAAGTTTTTTGTGTTGACAGTATAGTAGGAGAAAACCATTGGCTTATTTTTTCTATTAATACAAGTCATTCATAGTAATGACTCTTGATTTTCTAAATCTCCACTGTATCTGTACTTAATTTTCTCTTTGCGTTCATAATGTTGCTTCCCCCACCCCTTATTTTTGGCTAGGTTTGCCATTTTATTCACTCCTTCCTACAAGTTTTAGGTTTTGTTGATTATTTCTAATTATATTTTTGTTTTCTATTTTGGTGCTTTCTTCTCTTTATTAGTTCTTTCTTTTTTTTAATCAATATTTTTTGTTTTGATATTGTGGGGTACAGTTAAGAGTTAGGTAGACAAATATGTTTCGTTCAGGCACCCTTGTTGATAAGGGGTGTCTCCCCATCCCCAGACAGATATTGACTACCGTTAATCCCACCTCCCTTCCCCTCCCCCCATAGTTTCCCACCACTGTCAATCCTTTTCTTATAGTATTACAATAGATGTTCAAGGTCCACTATATGAGTGAGAACATGTGATACTCAGATCTGTGTTTCTGTGAGAGGTCACTCAGTATTATATAGACTCTAGTTCCATCCAGGTTGCTGCGAAATTCATGATTTTGCTCTTTTTTATGGCTGCGTAGTATTCCATCATGTATATATACCACATTTTTTTAATCCAGTCCTCTTTTAATAGACAGCATGGTTGATTCTAGGTTTTTGCTATTGTGAACAATGCTGTGATAAACATACGTGTGCAGGTATCTTTTTTTATAGAGTGATTTGAGTTCTTCAGGGTATATTCTCAGTAGGGGGATTGTGGGGTCATATGGGAAGTCGATATTTAGAGCTTTTGGGAATGGCCACACTGTTTTCCACAGAGGTTGCACTAGTTTGCACTCCCACCAACATTGTAGAAGTGTTCCCTTCACCACACCCTCTCCAGCAACTATTAATTTTTGAGTTATTGGTAGTTGCCATTCTGACTGGAGTTAGGTGGCATTTCAGTGTGGTTTTGATTTGCATCTCCTTGATGATTAGTGAGGTTGAACATTTCTTGATGTGTCTGTTGGCTGCTCGGATGTCTTTCTTTGAGAAGTGTCTATTCATATCTTTTGCCCACTTTATAATGGGGTTGTTTGTTTTTTTCTTTTCAGCACATTTGAGTTCCTTATAGATCCAAGATGTTAAGCCTTTGTCGGACCTGGAGTTGGCAAATATTTTTTCCCAGTCTGTGGGTTGTCTCCCTGCTCTCTTAATGGTTTCTCGCTCTCTCCCCTCCTGTTCAATATAGTATTGGAAGTCCTAGCTGGAGCAATCAGAAAAGAGAAGGCGATCAAAGGTATCCAAATAGGAAAAGAGGAAGTCAAGTTATCCCTCTTTGCTAATGACATGATTGTGTACCTTGAAAATTCAACAGAATCTGTCAAAAGCCTTCTTGCACTGATAAAGGACTTTGGCAAAGTCTCAGGGTATAAAATAAATGTGCAAAAGACAAGCGCATTTCTTTACACCAACAACAAGCAAGCAGAGACCCAAATTAAAAGCACAATCCCATTCACAATAGTCACAAAAAAAAAGAAATACCTTGGCATCTTCCTAACCAGAGATGTGAAAGACCTTTACAATGAAAACTATTAGTTCTTTCATTTTGTCTTTCTTTGGATCTAAATAACAAGCCCGTAAGTTGAATGCCTCCTCCTTTAGGTTTCAACCTTTATTTTTCTCTAATTTAAAATTTAATGTATAAATTTACCTCTGAGAGCCACTTTAGCTGCACCCTACTTTTTTGGTATTATTATCATTCAATTCTATTTTCTCCATTCCATCGTTGTTTCTTCTTTGACCCTTGAGTCATTTAAAAGTAACTTTTTTTAGCAACTATATTTTGAGCAACATTTTTATTAATGATTTCTGTGACAGAGAATGCTATTCAGTTAACCAACATCCATTCTCTTTTCAGTCGTTTTACAGAGCCCTGAGTTTGAGGTAGCAATGTGCCCAGTAATAAACCATATTTTCTAGCCTTCTTTTGCAGCCAGGTCCAACCATGACTAAGCTCTGAAAAGGAGATGTTATGGACTAAGCACCACAAACTCAACATTTTCCAAACACAACTACTGATGACCTCCAACAAAAATCTGTTTTTAAAATCCCCACCACCTCCACTACCTGTCCCAGAGTTTTGAGCTAAAAGCCTAGAAGTCCTTACCAATTCTTCTTTTCTTCACATCCCACATCCAACTCATCATAATATTCCATCAGCTCTACCTCCCAAATATGTCTAAAATGTGACCACTTCTCCCTGACTCTACTAATATAAACCTAGTCTTAATCACCCTCCCCCTCATTGGACTATCCTAATAACTTCCCATGAAACTCAAAGTCTCTGGCTTCCAATCAACTCATCCTGCAGACAGCAGCCAATGAACCTCCTGTAACAGTAAATCAGACCATTCCATCCATGGTATAAAATAAACTCTCACTGTGGCTTCTGTCTCACAGTCAGAAGAAAAGACAAACTCTTTTCTTTGGCCATAAAGCCCTGTGTGATCTGACCCCTGCCTATTCCTCCAGCCCCTCCTGTGCTCTGTTTTCACCTGCATTAACCTTCCTGCTCTTAAACATTCTGGGACCAGCTGTCTTAGGCCGGCTGGTTTTCCTGCTTAAAATAGTCTGCCTCCAAGAACTTTCTGCCACCCAGAAGTTTACCTAATTGCCTTCATCTCATAGTTCTGGTCTGGGCTCAAATATCAGTCATCAAAAAAGTCTTCCCTGATTACCTCATCCTAGCCAAAACAGCATCCTTCCACCCACATGACTCTCAACGTCATTACCCCCAGTTTACCATCTCCCTAGCACTGCAGCTTTCATCACCTTAATTATTTATTTGCTAACTTTTCATTATTTATATTGGCTATTATATGATAAGCTCCTAAAAGGCAATTTTTTTCCCTTACTGTTGCTTTTAAAACAACCTTCTGACAACATTTGCATAGTCAATATAATATATACGATACAATATTGGAATACACAATATAGGTTATTTGACATATATGATAATTTGTAGTATATGATGTTTAATGCATAAGATATGGGTCCATATAATCTGACGCATAAAACATACAAAGGGGTACCCCCAAAAAACAGAATTATGTTTTGGAGTGTGGGCCCCTTGTTTTAGGAGCCCATCAGCATCACTGTACCGGCTAGTGCTGTTGTGAGAGGCTGCACTCGACTTCAGTAAAATTTGGGGGGGGATTCTTTCAGTGTGTTTGCCTATTTCATGATGAGTGATTTACAGGTGCATCTGTCCACATCACACTGAATGTTCAGCAGTTTCTGACCAAAAATGGCCTGGCCCCATGCCCCGCCCTCCCTATCCACCCAGTCTCACCCCAAGAGACTTTTTTTCTCATTTCCCCAGATGAAAAGAATTCCTCAAAGGAAACGTTTCGCCAGTGTGGAAGAAGTGAAACAAAAATGGCAGAAGTACTAACAGGCATTAAAATTGACGGGTTTAAAAACTGCTTAAATAATATGAAAGCCTTTTAAAAATATACATCCTAAAACGTTTCTATAATTTAAAATGGACTTCTATAATTTCCCCAAATCCACACAGACACAGAGAGGAAGGAGGGGAACAAAGAGGAAAGAGAGAGAGGAAGGGATGAAGCCATCTGAAAGAGGATCCAGCCCATTCCCACACTCCTCTCACGTGACCTGCACTCCCTTCCAGTCATCACTTCTCTGCCAGAGGAAAGGACCAGCACTCAGGGCCCCTGTCTGTGAGCTTGGGAGGCATTACATCACTACAGTATAAGCTAAAGGCCAAGGTCCAGGTCTCACCACCACCTGCAGCACTCATTGCTGAGTGAACGGTGCTGTGGTCCCTTTCAGGAAGTGATGTTTTCAAGGGCCTTGATGCAAGATTGGTGTCATGGCAGCAATCAAGGAACATTTGGGGGTTCGTTTCCTCCCCAGTACAGTCCAAGTTGGGTGTCGTGGACTCCCCTGTTGCACAGATACTTAAGAGGTAAATTATCTGCATCCAAAAGGAAATATAACTAATAAAACAGCATTGTGCACATGCCATGTTTAAATATATTCCTCTGCTTTAGTGGTATAAGAGCAGCTAGAAAAACAGGTCATGGTTTTCAACTAGGTCATTTTTCGTCTTTCTCATTAACCTTAAAATATGATTTTCCACATGTCTTGATTTCTACTCTTGAATATATGCTACTTTTCTGCAAGTAGTAATTTGAAGTAATCCTGTTCACAAATTTTGAAAAGGGGAAACTGTGGAAGATAAAACCATCTACCTTAGAATTAGTTTCTCCCCATATGCTTGGATTTTGGGATTTCATCAGAGTCGCGGGACTGTGTGGTCCTTTTTAGAGGAGGTTGCCACTCCCTTAATGGTAAATAGGAAGGAAATGGAGGCAATTAGAGCCTCCTAAGGGATGTAAATTTCAGTGTAGGCTGAAAGGTTCTTTTTTTCTCAGTCGTGCTTTTTAAACAAAGCTCCTGTGGGACTGAATCTGGGAAGCTCCACAGCTCCATGACAACTGGATTGGCGGGTCATGGTGACCATCTCCATGTGCACATCAAGTATTTATCGAGATGCACATGCACATCGTCAGGACACACATTCACTCTGGCTCTCACCAAGAGAGCAACCGGTGAGATAAGGTAAGACAGGGAAGAACACTACTGACAGGTCAGCCTTTTGATCGATGAACGCAGTTGTTCATTTTTACAGGTTATGGTAAGATACGATTATTGTTCTAGTTTCTGTATGTTATGCCACATACAGGCACTGCAAAGACACCTAATGCCCCACGGTTTCTACTCTTGCTTATGAGACACTTGATACATTTTTTTTTCAGCGTACACATCTGTATGTAGAGAAGAAGAAAGCAGTGTGATTATCAGAGATCCAAAGTTCTAAAGGAAATATATTTTGGCATCCTTCTTTTTGAAATTTAAAAATTAAAGCCTTTGCCAGATATAAAGCCAGATCATACGGAAGATCATATCTTATGTAACAAGCAACTCAACTCAAAAGGACAGCACTGTGAAGCGCCCTACACAATCACTCTTGGCTTACTCACATTTGTACAGGGCATGCGCCTCTCCCACAAGGTTGCGCTGCTTACAATGGGTATGTAGCAAGAGAAATTCTGAAAGATTTAAAACAAGGGATTCGGCTTCACTTCAGTAATTCTCACAAAGAAATATGTCCATTCCTGAGATGGTTTTAGGCAGATCAGAAGCTACGGCATTTAAACCATGACTGCTTGTTCTGTGAGTGCCTTATGTCACCCAGAACACTGTCCCAGGTACTTAGGGAAGGATGACAAGCCTGCAGCACAGTTGGTACCCTGAAGCCCAGAGGAAGTTACAGAGAGTAACTAAATAGTCATACAAATAAGTGTAAAATTTCAACTGTGACACATTATGAAGGAGAGAGACAAAGCATTTTGAGAATATTGTGATCTAACAGGATGAAAAAATTAAACATTTGCCCCCTTTGCCAAGTTACTTTGGTAAACCTCCCACAGTCTCGAGTCTATCATAAATGAGCCCAATACAGCCATAGCCACCACAGCCCTATGAGTGTAAATAGAAATACCAGGGGTGCCAGAAAACGCATACACATCTTAAGAGGTGTTATCTATGTATTACTTTTCAAAGTTGAATTGAATTACGGTAGCAATGTGTAATTGCAGAAGTCAAACATGACTTGTATTCATCTTTTATCAGTATATACTGAGTATTAAAATTTGAATACAGTTTTTCCCTTTTTCTTTCTTTTTTTTGAGTAGGAGTCTCACTCTGTCGCCCAGGCTGGCATGCAGTGGCACGCTCATGGCCACCTCAGCCTCAACCTGCGGGCTCAGGCGATACTTCTGCCTCAGCCTGCCAAGTAGCTGGAACCACAGGCAAACACCACCATGCCCAGCTAATTTTTTTGTTTATTGTAGAGACAAGGTCTCTCCAAGTTGCCCAGGCTGGTCTTGAATCCATGGGCTAAGGCAATCCTCTTACCTCCACCTCTCGAAGTGTTGGGAATACAGGTGTGAGCCACTCCGCATGGTCAATTTTTCCCTTTCTTAAAATGTGTATACAATTTTTTGGCACACTCTGTAGATGCTTCTCATTGAAAGTCACTGATTTGGAGTTGGAGTTGTTTGTTATGCACAATTAGGATAGTAGAAATGTATGACTGAAACAAATATATAATACATATGATAGGTATGCTCAGGAAGGTCTGAAAATGTACACCTGAGAGTCTCACACTGATAGAGAACCTTGCAATTGTACTTAAAATATCAAACCTTAGCATGATCATATCGGGATTTGTTTTTATATTTCTGGTTTTTAGTTTGATGCTTTTTATTTAGTTAGTTAGTCATGAACCTCGGAGGTCTTTGACTTTTGTTGCCCAATATTTGCAAAAATCATGCCTCAGTCTTTCTTTTTTTTCTGTTTTTCTGAGTTGGAGTCTCACTCTGTCACCCAGACTGGAGTGCAGTGGCACGCTCACTGCCACCCCAGTATTGACTTCTTGTGCTCTGGCAATCCTGCCGCCTCAGCCTTCCAAGTAGCTGGAACTACAGGTGTGCACTACCACACCCGGCTAATTTTTTGATTTATTGTAAAAGTGAGGGCTCACCAAGTTGCCCAGGCAGGTTTCGAACCCACGGGCTCAGGCCATCCACTCACCTCGGCCTCCCAAAGCGTGGGATTACAGGCTGAGCCACTGAGCCTGGCCTGTGCCTCAGTCTTTTATTAGCTTCGAAAGGCTGGTGCCATGAAGGAGAGACCCCAACAGGCCCAAGGCCGGGATACACACATATGTCAGAAAAACAATGGCAAATCCATTGTTACTGACGCCATCACCTTTAGAATCTAAAGCGGGAGGTTGTAACAAAGGAATCACACAAATAAAGGCAGGATTTCAACAGTTCCAAATGTCACGAAGGAGAGACACATGGCATACAGACATATACGGAGCTACAGAACGTAAATCATCTAGATTTGGGTGAAGGACAAGAGATCCAAATGGAGACAAAATTGGAAGAAGAGACAACACTGCTCTGAGGTCAAAGTGCCAAGACTGAAGGATGGTGACAAGAGAAGTTGGAGGAGACTCCAGGTGGCAGAAGAAGAGAAAATTACTGGAATCTGGAGAAAATAACCGGAGAGATTTCAGACCACTGAAACCAAGTGGTGTTATAACTGTGCCACATTTGCACTGCCCTGGAAGGACAAGCGGGGCATTATGGGCCACCCCGGTGTGTCCTCCCGTGAATTCAAGGAAGTGTGTCAGGAGATGTGTTAGCATGCCTACTGTCATACCATGTTGGCCACATGGTAAGCATCCATCAATGACCTAAAGAATACAGGGAACTCTCCTGGGATCCCAAAAGGAGTCACAGAGTATAGAACCAGGAGGAATCCTAAATCACCAGCATTTGTACTTGATGAAGAAACTGCTCAAGATAACACAGATATTTAGTCACAAGCCAGGCCTCAAATTTCAGAGTCAAGACTCTGTGTTCCACCTCATCATCCTCTTCTGAGTTATCAGCACATTGTCTTCAAATTCCAGCTGTCTGATTTGATTGGGAAAGTAACCCCACGTCTACAGGAGGGGAAGGAATCTCATTCACAAAGCAAGAAGCACAAGGCAGAGAGTCAAGCCCAACCCCATAAAGTACATCTCAGTTTTTCTCCTCGGTGGACTCCCTGCCACTCAGTTCAGTTCTGTATATTCATGTATCTGGTGTCTTCTGAGTAGGTAAACTTTGCTCAGACTGGTCAGTACACCACAGCACTGAATGTTGTCCCAAACCACACTGCTCTGACACGTTTTTTATTTCAGTGGTGATTTCTCAGCGTCACAGCTCAGAGATATGCAAGTTGTGGATGGCACAGCTGGGCAACTTCATTCACAGAGAATGTGACACAAAAAACAATGCCTCTTAAGGATGCTCAGTGTATCACCTGACAGTCCTGAGATTTCTGCTTTCCAAACAATAAGACGTCACAGTAGCCAATAGTCCAAGGAAACCGTGTGCATACTTATTGTTTCATTTTTTTAAAATTTATACAGCACTACTGAGGTATAATTGACATACAAATAGATGCATATATTCAATGTATGCAATCTGATGAGTTTGAGGTTATCTGCAGAAGGAAAGAAGAATCAGGAAATGGGGTTACCTGATTCCTTAGAAAAGCTTTACCTTGAACTTTTAAGCAAGGTAGCTTCTTTTAAATGGAATTTCTATGTAAACAAAAAAGCTATTGTAATCAATAAGCCCAAAATAAATAAAGAAGAAGCTTGAAAGAATAAAGTAGCTGGGATATTCATTGCCCGTCATTAACCTGATTTTCTAATGAATATGGCATTAGGCATTCATTAACAATCATTTGTGTTTATGTTGAACAGTGGATGTATAATGAAGGTTGGTAAATGAAAGCAAAATTAAACCAGGGAATTTTGGACACTTATAAAGCAATTAACTTGTTTGGCAGTAATTACACATTGAAAGCTAAATCAAGTGCATTTAGAAAGCCACAAGAGTCGCCACATAAACCAGAGGTGCTTTGCTCTAAAATAATAGAAAAAATCTCCTTTTCTTCCCAAATGAATGAGAAAGGCAAAAGTATGGTATAAATGACAAACAAGGCTCAGGTCTAATGAAAAGAAATACGGTTACAGCCCATATGTTAGAGAAGAGGCAAGTTGCTGAAAAATAGAACAGCTCAGCTAATTAGAAGAGAAAAAAACACCCTTTTGTAAAAACAACGATGTGAAAACAGGTGGTATGTGCTAGGGAGTTCAAGTTTTTGTTCTGTTCACGCTCACAGGCATGCACACACACACGTCTACATACTTGAGCCACCTATTAGGCGCGTGAAGAGTAAAAACTGAATCCACCATAAGGTCCTTGGACGCCACTGTCTCACAGTAGCAGGTCTTTGTCACCAATGATTTTGTAACTTGATTCTCTAGATGAGTGCTTGACCACAGCCTTTTATTCCATTCAGCACATGGCATTAAAGGTCAGTCAGTAAACACATTCAGGAGCTCCATTTTTTAAAAAAGGAAAGAATAAGGTACTGTGGTAGATAAAAGGACAGACCCAGGGAGAAACCATTACTGAACTGATGATACAGCAAAGGAAATAAATATCAAATGTCATGTGTCCAAAAAATCCATCAGCGGCAAAGTTACTCCAAAAATACATTCAAAATCCAATGTAGATTTCAGACAAGGAAAGAATTTTCTCAGAATTTTCAATTCTACAATATTTAGCCAAGAATGACTACAGAAATACTGGGTTTTTGTGGGGGAGGGGAGCTTTTTCCCCCTAAGGCTAAAATAAAATAATCAGGCTGGAGGAGATAGGCAGATAGTCCAGAGTTCTGAGCAAAGGGACAAAGTCTTTTCAAATGGGAGTTTTGATCACTCTCCTCAAAAAAATCCTGAAGATTCATGAGCCCCCCATGGAACAAATACCTTCACAAACAGGGAGCTGTAGGCACTCAGGGGTTAGTAACCAAGGGAAAAGTTCCCAGGGGGATCTCTAAAGGGCAGCTGGCCTTGTGGAAACATTTGTGAAGCGCTTGGGTGTCAACTATGCTAAAAGCAAATACTTGCTTTACCTCTGGGATTGGAACTGAAAAGAGAAACCAAGAGATAGCGCTTGAAATCCTCACTCAGGCCATTTAACTGCTTTAAAAAATGTTTGCCGTGGTGGGGTAGTGCACCTCTTTCTAAAGAAGTGGTCTCTCTTTAAAAAGATGATCATTTTATTTCAAAGCAGAGGATCAAGTCATTAAGACAAAAAACTCATGTCTTACGTATTCGAACCCTTTTTAATATTAGGCTGTCTACTTAGTTCTAATCTAATACGGAGTGTTTCATTTGTAGTTTTTTGGGTCGGAAAATTACTGCCTCATTTTGACCAAGCTCTCATCAATATACCAGTGTGTTATTTCATCATCTTTGCAGTAGTCTCAGTGCCCTTCCGTGAGTCTTCGTAGGCAAGCAAATATATTTAAATATCAGAAAATTCAGGTACTACACAATTGTTGAAGGCACCTGCCACTAATCTAGTGCTTGTTACATTTTATTGTGCATTCAGATCACCTGGGAACTAGTTAAAATGGAATCTTAATTTAGAAGGTCTCGAGTGTGACCTGAGATTCTGTTTGTATAACGAGCTCCCAGGTGATGTTGGCTCTGTGACAGCAAGGTACTGATCTACTGATCCTCGGAGATGGCTGGTTTAAAGAGTTTATAAGGTCAGGACCAGAGATAGCACCTTGGAAATAGATCGGTTCCTCTCCAAGAAGAGACCTTGTAAGTGTGACAGATCAAAAATCAAACCATAGAGGAATATCCATTATAAATGAAACATACAAACTGGTCTAGTCATCACTGCTTCTAATCATCTGTGTTTCCCAGCTGCCATCGCTTTGCTGAAGCCTTTTGTTTCACTTTTCTAATTATTGAAATTAAGATAATTCAGTTCAATTTCCCACGTACTATACCCAGCACCAAAAACACAAAAATGAACGAAGCATAATCTCTATAATGTTCCCCTAATACAACTACAGCACTGCACAATAAAGGCTGTGAAAACAGGATGTGTAAGGTACCAGGGGAGCCATCTCCCACAACTAAGGAGAAGAATATTTAAACAAATAAGTATAGGGAAACACTTCTTGGAAGAGATGTCAGCTGAGGCAAATCTTGAACCTGGAGCAAAGAAAAAAAAACTAGTTGAAGAGAAAGTAAGAGTAGTGTTTAAAAGAACCATAAAAAGAAAAATCTAGATTAGGAGAATACTCCGAGTCCAGTGTTCTACTGCCAGACAAAATAGTAGGTGTGACTGTATAACCCCCTCGATCCTCCTCCAAGGGACTACTAAGAGGACACTACTTTTTATCATTATTTTGTAGAAGAGAAATCTGAAGCCCAGGGAATCCAATGACAATATCACTGAGTGATGGAATTGCGATTCCAGTGTGAGTCTGCCTAGTTGTAAAGCCTGTCTTCTCTTCACAGTGTTCGGACATCTTCCATAGTGTATCTAGATGACTGGACGGCAGATGTGAGGTAGCGAGTAATACAATAAGAGACTGACACTTTTACAAAAGGATCCCAGCCTTTATTTTTCCGTCTCTTAAAAAAGATTTTGTTTAAATACACAGAAAAATACAGTTGACCCATGAGTAGCATGGGTTTCAACTGCATGAGTCCACTTACACGCAGATTCCTTTCAATAACAGTAATACCAAATGTGCTTGCTCTCCTGCCTCACCTTGCCACCTCCTCCACCTCTTCTGCCTTTGCCACCCCTGAGACAACAAGGCCAACCCCTCCTCTTCCTCCTCCTCAGCCAATCACTGTGATGAAGACAGCAAAGATGAAGGCTTTTATGATGATCCACTTCTGCTTAATGAGTAGTAAATATACTCTCTCTTTGTTATGGTTGTCTTAACAGTGTCTCTTCTCTGGCTTACTCTATTGTAAGAATACAGTATATAATACATATACAAAATATGTGTTCATTGACTGTTTATGCTGTCGGTAAGGCCTACAGTCAGCAGTGGGCTTTTAGTGGTTAAGTTTTGGGGGAGTCCAAAGTTAAACACAATTTTCTACTGCATGGGGCGTTGCACCCCTACCTTTCACATTGTTCAAGCGTTAACTATAATTCATCCCAATCCCATCGTGATTTAAGATTTTAACAGGCTTGGGCAAACCTGTTGACAAATAATTTTGGCCCTGTAAACAATTAAGATTTCATTCTTGATCACATACTTCTGTTTATTTCTTACTTTGTGTTTTCAGTTGAAGTCTCACTCTGTCACCCTAACAAGAGCGCAGTGGCACAATCACAGCTCACCAGCACCTCAACCTCCTAGATCAAGCAATCCTTCTACCTCAGTCTTCTGAGTAGCTGGGACTTCAGGAGTGTGCCACTACTTCCAGCTAATTTTTTTTTTGTAGAGATAAGATCTTGCTGTGTTGACTAAGCTGGTGTCGAATTCCTGGACTCAAGCAATCCTCTCCCTTTGGCCTCCCAAAGTGCTGGGATTACAGGCATGAGCCACCACAACTGGCGAAATTATCTTTTGAAAGGTCTAGACTTTGAAAAGAAAGATCAGACAGGAATGGCTGAGAGTGGACCAAGAATTGCTGACAAAGCCACAGCTTCCCCTGTGGAACCTTCTAAGCAGATAAATAATAATGATGGAACCCCCACCCCTTGGCAGACACAGCCCCATGGCAGGACTTAGTCTATCCAGTGAATGTACCAAGGTTTTAGCCTTTGTTTATTTCCTTGGCCTCAAGCTTTGTGAAAGGCACAACCTTCCAACCTTACGTGGTGGTTCTGATTGTCTCAGACTTCCACTGGAGTACATAGAATATAGCACAAGGGTGAAACACAGAAACTAGACTCTGGAAAAAAGAGTGAAGTAGAAATTTAGGCTGTGGGTATAGGACACACTACTTTTAGGAGTTTAACCATCAGTGGGGAACAAGAGATGGGGCAGAAGATAGACGGGGCAGCAGGGTCAAGTGTTGACTTTTTCTCCCCCTAAATAATTAGAGAAATCTGGGAAAGCTTAGAGACAGAGGAAGGGGGTGTGGAGGTGAGGAAGTGGGCTTAGCACACACAATAGTCAACTTTAAATTCAAAAGCATCAGTTCCTAATTCTAATCCTCTCTTCAAGGAAACAAAGTCATCTAGAATGAAAAGACTCTTTGAATCAAGGAGATATAAACCTATTCCTCTCAAAATAAGTACAAGTCTCAAACTTGAATAACATAGCTTATTCTTTGCTATATCATGACTATAAAATTGATTCCTCAATTTCTAATTGTCAGCCACTAGTTTCAGAACCCCAAGAATAACAATGGGAAATAAATTTGTAGCCCCTCTATTTATATAATTATCACTTTTTATTAAAGTATAGCTTGTAGACAAGTCTTTTATTCAGAAATGAAAATGCAAAAAAACTGTTCAAAACCAAAAACTGTGTATTTTTTGTTAACTCTTGTTTTAACAATTTCCTAGCAAAAAGCACAAAACATACATCTGCTAGTAACTCTTCTTTTCCTCTGGTAGCTGCAGAATCCAAGAGATGAATGAGTTATATTTCAAGTAGCCAAAAATCAGCAATTTCATTATAAATTGATGATCATTATTTTAAAGTATAGATTAACATAGTAAACTCTTTTAAAAGATTAACCTTAGCAATAACTACCAGGAGTAAAGACAGTGTTTCAGTTAATCGCATATTTCATCTTTTATCGTGGTAACCATTTCAGAAGACTCATTGAATTTTTAGGAACCCGCCAGTCTAGTCAAAAGAAATCACAAATCCTTAACTAACATATGCTAACTTTTCTTTGAGGAACAAAAGAAGCATCTTTGTTTGTTCCTCACCAGCAAACACTGAGCCATCTAAAAGGAGTCCTTTCAGTGGCAATGTTAGCAGGGAAATTCAATTGTATTTAATTAAGTTCTTCCCCAAAAAACTGCACACAGAAGCATCAAAGAGGTTATCAGAGGTCAGATGCCTGTCATGACTTTCTGACCCCCCCAAAATGCAAAATAAAAGATAGCGGTATCCCTGCTGGTAAGATGGCCTTCCACATTTGTGTCTCTCCCTTTCTGCTTTAATTTAATAGCAATCAGCACAATATGGCTGCTTTTTTCTGAACAATAGGACGGGCAGAAGTTAGATTTACAACGCTGCAAGGAGGGCATAGGAGACAAGGGAGGCTCACTATGGCCTTTAAGGTTCAATAAGAACATCACTTTGATACCCATAAAAAAGCCTTGAAAATCTACTCAACATTCATTGTGGTCAAAAATGGACAGATGTGCACTTCTGAAATCCTGTATTCTAGAATTATCTTTAATTGTCAACTTCCTCATAGACTTTTTTTAAGAGGGATGCGTAGATGAAAAAGATTTCTCCCCCACCAAAAAATAATTATGATATCTGGTCATGCATTTGGCAGCTTCTTTAAAACACTGCATTATTTATGTGGCAATCCTTATTTTCCAAATTTCATGATTTGTGTAAGTCTGCTTCCATCCTTATAATGAGCACAACGTACTAACGTGGTCAGAAGTACTAAATGTGGTTCATGAAACCAGACAAAAACTAATTACTCCAACTGTTATCTAGAGTCTTGAATGTCTAATCACAAATGAGTCCCAGACATGGAACTTACTTCCTGAGACATTTCATGTTTAGAAAATTACACTCTTCAGTGACACTGCAAGACTCTGGGGCCCAGAAGACATCTCAAAGATCATTTAATCCAACATCCCAGATGATGTTTGAATTCCTCTATGACTCTCCCACTCTATTCTCTCTAATCTGTAGTTGGATAATTCCACAAAGACTTCAAACTCACTGTTTCCTTGGCCACCCATTTCCAGTGTGACAGTACTTTCAGAAGCAAAAAATTGAAAAACTTGGGCTACAAGGAGCCTTAATTTTTAGATAATGAACCCCAAATGTTAATCCTGGTTTTGCAACCAATTTAGGATTTTGAGTAACTCATTTACTCCTTCTGTGCTTACGTGAAAAAAATAAGGTAAAAATATTTGTATCGTCATTTCTGAGTCAAGATTCTTGTGTTTAAATCTGTGTGCTGATTTTTTCTGTAAAACTGATAAGACAGGACAACTTGAACACCAACTCAGTCAACTGGGAAGTGGCTGCCTGGAGAACTTTCCAGGTTTCAAGGTAGAGCGCCCTGATTTGTTGGCATGACTGTCCTGGCCATAAGCAAGCCCCAGGATGGAAGGAGAACACACACCTATGTTTATCATTTTTGTTCCAGGTAGTGTACTGAAAACAGTTGGCAGAAGAACATTTGACACTGCAATTTTATTCCAGCAAGAAGAGCAGGAAGAACATAGCAGGTGAAAACATAGGAGTTATTTCCAGAATAGTTCTAGTCTTGGGATTACAGCAGCCTCACCTCTGTCCTTTCAGATCAACAAATCACATTAAGAGTAGAAGGCTCTGTGTTTTCGTGTCCATTCACTCTCTTGAAAGCCAACCATGAGTGAAGTGGGAAAAGGCACTAATAGTTACTGGGCACATTTTGACAACCCTATGGAGAAGGTACTATGGTCTCTATTAGACGAGAAAACTGAATGAGAGATTAAATGACAAGTCCAAGGATACGCAGTTACTAAAAAAGGAGGATGCAAACCAAGGTCTGTGCCCAAAGAGCCTCCAAGGATACTCCGATAACTTTCACTACTGTACTTAATTTATTCCAAGACATGTACAGAAAAAGAATAGACTGCAGTTTCCATCCCACCTGTCCGTTCTGAAGTGCACTGCACACTTGCAAGTTCATTTACCAGCTTTATCTATTATATAAACCCGATATGCAACTATTTTATTTGCTGCATATCTAAAAATTCATTAATCTCTTTTAGTCATAACATTATCCTAACAGAACTATATATTCACCCCTATTAATCGTTTTAGTATGCAAAATCCTTAAATAATGATAAAAGGAGAATTTACCATAAATTTTATTTTGCAAAACTATAGCACTACATTCTTTCCCTAACCCTCTACTTTTCTTTCATTTGATATGGTATCATTGGGTACTATAAAACATAGTTATCATCCAAAAGTAACACACAGAAAGAAACCTTGTGATACAAACAGTTATTGCTGTGGTATGAATGTTTGCGTCCCACCAAAATTCATGTGTTGAAATCTAATTCCCAATGTGTTGATACAAAGAGGTAGGGCTTGTGGGAGGTGACCAGGTCAGAAGGGTGGAGTCCTCATGGATGGGATTAGTGCCCTTATAAGAAGAAGCCTCTTTCTGCTGAGAGGCAACCCGAAAGAAGGCATCATCTTTGAAGTAGAAAGCAAGCCCTCACCAGACACTGAATTTATTGGCGCCTTGATCTTAGACTCCCCAGCCTCCCGGACTCTGAGCAATAAGTTTCTGTTGTTTATAAATTACCCAAAGGTATTTTTATAGCAGTCTATGACAGAACAGACTAAGACAATTATATACGTGTGTGTGTGTATAATTTTTATAGCAACCTAAGCAAACAGACTAAGACAATTATATACACATGTGTGTGTGTGTCCATATACGCACACAGAGGGAGTGAACCAGTGAGAAAGAGAGACTGGCTTAAAAACAGATTATTTTAATTCCATACCCTACTTCTACTCTAAATATGTTGTAGAGGAGCCCAATGTTGTTTCCCCTGGTAACAAGCTAAGTGATCAAAGCAATGAGCACTTACAACTAAAATAGAGTGCCCTGAGTGTGGAGAGTATAATTAAGTAGACCTCACGCAAACACAGGTGCCACATCTGGACCTGCTACCCAGGCAGCAAAACGCCATCTGATACCCCCGGATAAAGCACATGTTCTGGAACTCTTTCTGCAGACTAACATTTTAACTGAGTCCAAATTTTTAACCTTTGAATCAGAACAAACAAAATGTCATCATTCAGAATCAAAATAAGAAATGCATTGAACACTGAGTCCATTTTTATTAAGCTGCATTTCAACTAAACACTAAGATTGTTTTAATTCAACCACATAAAAATAACCAAATAAATTGTATTTTAATACAAACACATGCTATGGTGTTTATCAGATAAACTGGAATAAAAGTTGAGAGAGACTAACCACCATATCAAAGAACAAACGTGGTATTCCTTTCCTCAAGGGAGGATGCACCATATGCGAGGCAGATAGAGCTCGGGCTCTGGGGTCTGGCACACCGAGTTTGTCTCTTCCTCTTTTTTCTGCCTCTGTGACTGCCAGTAAATGATAACAAAAGCTACCATTTGGCTGGGTGTGGTGAGTCATGCCTGTCATCCCAGCACTTCGGGAGGCCAAAGTAGGAGGATTGCTTGAGCCCAGGAATTTTAGACCAGCCTAGGCAACATAGCGAAACTTCATCTCTACAAAAAAGTCAAAAAATTAGCCAGGCTTAGTGGTGTGCACCAAGCATGTCACATGCATTAGCCCTTTTCATTGTGGTCTGATGGGGCAAGGTATTGGAGAATTAAAGTGGTGAGATTTACTATGATATATACAAATATAATCAAGTTAAAGTTGTATTTTATTTTATTTGAGTTAGAGTCTCATTCTGTCACCCAGGCTGGAGTGCAGTGGCACACTCACGGCTACCCCAGCATCAACCTACTGAGCGCTGGCAATCCTTCTGCCTCAGCCTTCCAAGCAGCCAGAACTACAGGCACGCACTACCACGTCTGGCTAATTTTTTTTTAATTTATTGTAGAGACGAGGTCTTGCTAAGTTGCCCTGCTGATATCCAACCTGCGGGCTCAGGCAATCCACTTACTTCGGCCTCCCAAAGTGCTGAAATTTCAAGCTAAGCCACCAAACCCACCCCAAAATTGAATTTTAGAAATAAGTCATCCTAATCTGAGGAAAAGGCAGCCTTCCCCAAACATGAGAACTAAAATAGCCAAGGACAGTGGAAAGCATGAAGTTCAGTTCAACACCAAATGGTGTCTATGAAATGTAATGGAGACAAGCACGTGGTACTCGCCTGATTTTGACCATAGCAGCATAACAGAGTTGTGTTTCTGCCAAGAGGGAATGGCACAACTAGCAATGAATACGGTGAGGACACCATTAGGACATGGTTCAAAAGGTAGTGATGAATATGCCTACTTTGGTCAAGGAAGTAGGCAGCCTTGGGTTACTGCCCTGCACATGGCCTCGACCATCCTATGAGAGTCGAAAGAGGGCATAAAGAAAACAGATATCCAAAGGGAAATGTTATTCAAATTTTAAATTCAAGCATGCATGTTTGAAAAGTCCTGGGTATTATAGATGCTTTTCTTCTCTTGCAGATTCTGCAAGACAATGAAATAAATACATTAAATAACGATACCTTCACACAGTCTCACCTGTGCCTCAAACAAGTCAACCCTGCTACTGGGAGAAAGCCTGGGACTGAGACTCCAGAGCCAGCAGGAAACCTGTTCCTTGGTGGCTTCTTCTTCCAGCACCACCCAGGAACATAGCGCCTGCCCTGAGGATGATCAGCCAGAGGGATTATTGCCTGAATCTTCTAGGCAAGGAAGCAAGCCCTCCATCGAGCAATAACATGGGATCTAATCACAGACCCCTTGAATGCAAAGCTCATGCCTCTCTCACTGCGCTCCCCAGTGCTGGTCCATCCATCGGTTAATATCGCCTGTGGCACACAGTAAGCTTACAGTAGACGAAGCTCTTTGCTTTTTATTAAGACAGCTGCTGAATAATCTGCAAAATATCATGATCGTCTGTGACTCATGCTTTGCAGTAACATATGCTTTCAGAGTTTAATTTGGTTTTGAACAAGTGTAAATGTGCCAAAAATCAGACCCCAAGATATTCATAATTAGGGACAGAACACAATAGCCACCTTACATGAAGAGCAATTATTTAACATGAATTCACGAATTGCTTGATGGTGTTTTCTTGTGGAGACAGGCACAGCTGCCACACTGAGAAGGTGCCAAATCTTATTCTTTTTTTCCCTTCCCGTTTCCAAGAAGAGAAAACCCCTCTGCCTTTTTCTGTAGGTTTCCTCATTCTTTTCAGATGAGTCTGCATGATTTAGCAGGTGATTACTGAGGCACCCTTGTCTTTATTTCATAGTGTTTCTTATTGGTCTTTTTTGCAACTGAGTGTGTGTACGTATGCAACACATGTGTGTGCTGGGCTGTCATTTTGATCATTTGCTTTTATTATAATCAAAATTTATGTTATTCAATAGGGACACATACATTGACATAAACTAATGCAGGAGTTGGTATAAAAGCAATGTAGATTTTTTTTGTTTTAGGAAGTAGGATTTATGAAGAAGACAGAAAAGCTCCCACAGTGGGAGGGGACCTGAAAGAGGTTGCCAGCAATGTAGATTTTTTAAAAGTTGTGACTCTCAGAGTTTTCAAGTGATCTGAAGAGTCAATGAAGCTCTCAGAATCTGAGAGAACATTCTGTGAACCAGAAGGTTCATGCATTACATGGACTAGGAAAGAGTGGATGGCACACAGCACTGGGCAGAGCTCCGCATGTTGACAAAATTCATACATTTTCTTTGGAACTTGGAGGCCCTGTGAAAAAGCCAGAAAGCATATCTGCAGAGAGGCTTGGATTGGTTATTATCAACAATGCAATGCAAGAATGATTAAATTCATGGAACTAAGACATCCTCTTGAAACTGAAAAAAGCATTAAGGCATCCCACCCTACCTCACCCCCCAAAAATGAGCAAGCTTATTCATATACATGCTATGTTTACTACACAATGCAGGCTTTGGGAAGTGCAAAGATGGGCATTTTTTGTCCTGATACATGGAATTTACAAGCACTCTATACACTCTATGAGGAGGATCTCCTGTTCCATGTTTTGTGTGATTTCAACTTTATTTTCTTTCAAATTGGAGACCTTGAGAATTGAATTAGAATTCTTCACCTCTGTTTTAGCCTTCTATGCCCTGAGCATTGAGTTTCAAAGCAAACCATGCCACTAATGACTTAAATGTTTGCTTTCACACTAGTTGCACAGACTATACTGCAATTAGCATTTGCATGGACAATGGATTGATGTTGTTTTACTAAGAAAAAGGGCCTATACTTCCTCTGCCTCAAACTTATGTCCCCCCCATGCCTTCATATGTCATGATATTAAAAGCTATATGAACTCACTAGCTTTGGAACAATTCATTTGAGTATATAAACTGCTTACTTCAATATTTAGGAGAAAGTCAACATTGAACATAAACTATAAAGAGGAAATATAAACATAACTTCCCTTTTCTATCTCTGAAATATGAACTATACCTGAGTAGTTTGATGGGAACATCCCTCACTTAACTGTGGCCTAGTCCATACGTTTTGATTTAAATCGGGGTAAACCTAATTATCTTGTAGCACTAACTGGTCTCTCTGCCTCTTCTCTCTTATCACTCTCTTCCAGTTCATCTCCCAAATTGCCCCGGATTGATCTTCCCAAAGAATACATACCCTTCATGTTATTTTCCCTGCTCGGAAATCGCCAAAGATTCTCCACTCTGCTGTTTGTCATTTAAGGGCTTCTTCCCCTTTATCCAAACCATCTGTCCAGGCCTAGCCAGTGCCACTTCCCCCCAACACTCTTCTCCACCTTTTCACACCCCCTCCAGGCTTCCTCCACACTTCAGACCTTCCCAGTTTAAAGCAGCATTTGTATTTTTGCCCTCAACTCTCTTCTCTCCTTATCTAGTCCAGGTCCCAATTACCTAAGAGTCTTATTTTAATGCCTGCAGTAAGAAAAATGCCAAGATTGACTGGATAGTCAAATAGAAAGATGAAAAAATGGATAGGAGAAGAAATGATTGGATTGGTGGGTGGGTGGAAGGATGATATGTACATAGATAAATGGATGAATGGATGGAAAATTCAACGGTTGGATGAAGAATGAATGAACTGTGTTGTTACATGAGATTCGAGGAACGTACACCACATCTTACAAAGTCAGTTGACACTGAAATAATTCTGGAAAAGAACATTAACTCTTGAATTCTGGTCTAGTCCAACATAGTTCACAAAGACCTTTTTGAACGGTAACTTTGTGTCTCTGCCCTATGACTAAGAGCCACTTAGAACAACTATTTATTTCTATGGCTAGCATAGGAATGGTGTTTAAATTAACCTCAACCCAGATCCATTTCTAGGGAACTACCTCACCAAATCCTCCTGGATTTTGTCTTAAGGTAGCCATCTTTACATCTTGAAAAATTCAATCTTTGGAGACCATCAGTTCTTCAGCACAGGTCTCTTAATAGCCAAAACAAGAACTGTGAGATCCAGACCCTAGCAGGCATACACTCTTCTCTGATAGGATTGGCAGCCTACTCTTATCTAGCATGTGATGCTAAGAAGACAATATTATCGCCAGCAAATAGCAGATCCTGAGCTGCTACTTGGATATAGAAAAAGGGATTGGTTCAAACCAGTGTGTTTACAAGAAAAGACTCACAATTTATAACCAACAGCTAAGTAGAGGGACAGAAAAAATGCTTTAAAGTTGTTTTAGGAAGCTCACTTTCTGTATGTAACATTTAGTTAATTTTTTGGTAGCTATATTACACAACTTGCTTATTTATCTTGTATCTACTATTGTCAGATGTCTGGAGTTCTTTCCATAAGTGCTTCTGGTAATCTGAACCCATCAGGGAATCTGAATTAAATCGCTGTACCAGAAGAGAAAACCCTACTTCAGTCTTGGGATATCATGGAAGTCTTCCCAAAGAAAATGCCATCCACACTTCGACCTGAGTGACAGTTGGATGGGAATATGAGCTAAGGTTGGAAGAGCTGCACGTACAAGAGTTGGAGAGATGATATAGCACATTCAGAGAGCCTCAGGGAGTTCAGTGTGATATCTGCCTAGGGAGGAAAGGAAACCTAAGACAAAAACTGGAGAGGAAGCCAGATTGAGATGGCAACGGACCTCAAAAACGTGTAAAAGGGTTTGAAATTTATTCTGGAGGCTACGGGGAGTCATTAAAAGATTTTAAAGAAAGGTGTAAATTTTAAAGCAAAGATGAGTTTTTAAAAAGATGTGTTTCGGAAAGGTCACCTTGGCCACAATGTGGAAGTTGTATGGGAAGAAACAGACCTCAGGAGAATCAGGACACAGGGGAGACAGGTGATGAGACAGGAAGCACTGGAGAAGAGAAGGCCTTGACCTCCCCAGGGCTGCTCCTGGAATCTAATCCAATTCTCCATGGACCATGCTATTGATGACTGAAAAGATCCCAGTGACCCCAGCTCTCTGAGTAGTCCCTGCTTAGGGTCCTCTAGGCCAGACTTCCACATTCTCCTTTGAACTTGTACCATGTCTACTCCTCTAACTGAACTTGACTTCCCCAGCTTGACCTTTGGCCTTTTCAGAGAACATTGGCTCCGAATCACCCTCGGGTCATTTCCCTCTGTGGCCCTCTTTGGTGGATATCTTGCCATAGCTCTGCCTCCTGGAGTCCAAAACCTTATATTAATTCCTCCCAGTGTCCCCAGAGCAGGAGCTTTATACAGTGGGTTTTCTGCCACAAAATGAAGCTTGTACAGGTTTTTCTGCAACAAAAATTTTCATAATTATTATTAATTAAATAAAATTATGCAATAATGCAATATATACCACATAAAATTGCATTTTTAAAAACCAAAGGAAATATTAGAAAGAAAAAACATCGTACCCTTTTTAATATGCACACATTTTGCATAGTTGTTACCAAAAACAGCTCTTTTCCCAAATATAATAGAT
>NW_007260597.1:0-25797 GCF_000164805.1 Carlito syrichta
CGAGCTGATACCAATCCTACTGAAGGTATTCCAGGCGATTGAAAAAGATGGAACTCTCCCCAAATCATTTTACGAAGCCAACATCACATTGATACCCAAGCCAGGTAAAGATCCAACAAAGAAAGAGAACTACAGGCCAATATCTTTGATGAACATAGATGCTAAAATTCTCAACAAGATCCTAGCAAACCGGATTCAGCAATACATCTAAAAAATCATCCATCGTGACCAAGTAGGCTTCATTCCTGGCATGCAAGGCTGGTTCAATATTCGTAAAACCATAAATGTAATTAAATACATCAACAGATGTCAAAACAAAAACCACATGATCATATCACTAGATGCAGAAAAAGCTTTTGATAAAATCCAGCACCCCTTCTTGATAAAAACCCTTGAACATCTAGGCATACGGGGAACATACCTCAAAATAGTAAAAGCCATCTACGAGAAACCCACAGCCAGCATACTCCTAAATGGACAAAAATTGGAACCAATTCCCCTGAAAACTGGAACTAGACAAGGATGCCCACTCTCTCCCCTCCTGTTCAACATAGTATTGGAAGTCCTGGCTAAAGCAATCAGAGAAGAGGAGGCAATCAGAGGTATTCAAATAGGAAAAGAGGAAGTCAAGTTATCTCTCTATGCAGATGATATGATGGTGTACCTTGAAAACCCAAGAGAATCTGTCAAAGGTCTCCTTACATTGATAAAAGCCTTTGGCAAAGTCTCAGGATACAAAATAAATGTACAAAAGACAATCGCATTTCTCTACACCAATAATAAACAAACAGAAACCCAAATAAAAAACACAGTTCCATTCACAATAGCCACAAAAAAAATGAAATACCTTGGCATCTTCCTAACCAGAGACGTGAAAGACCTTTACAATGAAAATTACAAACACTGCTCAAAGAAATCAAAGCCGACATGAACAGTGGAAAAATATCCCATGCTCATGGATCGGAAGAATCAACATTGTGAAGATGTCCATCTTACCTACGGCAATCTACAAATTCAATGCAATACCCATTAAATTACCAACAACATTCTTCTCAGACCTAGAAAAAACAACACAGGAATTCATATGGAAACACAAACATCCAAGAATAGCCAGAACAATCCTCAGCAAAAAAAACAAAGCAGGTGGTATCACAATACCAGATTTCAAACTTTACTATAAAGCTACAATCATCAAAACAGCTTGGTATTGGTACAGGAACAGGCATATAGATCAATGGAACAGAATTGAGATTCCAGAAGCAAAACCTCAATTTCTCAACCAACTCATCTTCGACAAAGCCCCCACCACCTACCAATGGGGAGAGGAGAACCTATTCAGTAAATGGTGCTGGGAAAATTGGCTGACCACATGCAGAAGATTGAAACAGGACCCCTATCTATCCCCATGCACAAAGGTTAACTCCAAATGGATCAGAGACCTAAATGTAAAACCTCAAACCATAAGAACCTTAGAAAAGGAAGGAAATACTCTCATGGAAATCGGAACTGGCATCCAATTCCTGTACAAAACCCGAAACCCACAGGACTTAAGAGAGAAGATAGACAAATGGGACCTTATTAAACTGACAAGCTTCTGCAAAGCCAAAGAAACCATCAAGAGAGCAGGGAGACAGCCTACAGACTGGGAAAAAGTATTTGCCAACTCTAGGTCTGACAAAGGCTTAACATCCTGGATCTACAAGGAACTGAAGCGTACTGAAAAGAAGAAAACAAACAACCCCATTATAAATGGGCAAAGACATGAACAGACACTTCACAAAGAGACATTTGAGCAGCCAACAAACACATGAAGAAATGCTCAACCTCACTAATCATCAGGGAGATGCAAATCAAAACCACACTGAGATACCACCTAACTCCAGTCAGAATGGCAATTGTCAACAACTCAAAAAATAACAGCTGCTGGAGAGGGTGTGGTGAAAAGGGAGCACTTCTACACTGTTGCAGGGAGTGTAAACTAGTGCAACCTCTGTGGAAAGCAGTGTGGCGATTCCTAAAAGCTCTAAAAATTGACCTTCCATATGACCCTGCAATCCCCCTACTGGGAATATACCCTGAAGAACACAAATCACTCTATAACAGAGATACCTGCACACGTATGTTTATCGCAGCATTGTTCACAATAGCAAGAACCTGGAAACAACCATGCTGCCCATCAAAAGAGGACTGGATTAAAAAAATGTGGTACATATACACGATGGAATACTACGCAGCCATAAAAAAGAACAAAGTCATGAATTTCGCTGCAACCTGGATGGAACTAGAGTCTATAATACTAAGTGACCTCTCACAAAAATAAAAATCCGAATATCACATGTTCTCACTCATATAATGGACCTTGAACATCCAATGCAATACTATGAGAAAATGACTGATGGTACTGGAAACTATGGGGGGGAGGGGGATGGGATTAACAGTAGCAAATATCTGTCGGGGGATGGGAAAACACTTCTTATCTACAGGGTGCCTGAATGAAACATTATTGTACACCTAACCCTTAACTGTACCCCCACAAAACCATAATAAAAAATACTGATTAATGAAAAAAAAAAAATCTCATGTTAGCCGGGCTCGGTGGCTCAACCTGTAATCCCGTGCCTTTGGGTGACTGAGGTGAGTGGATTGCCTGAGCCCGCAGGTTCGAGACCCGCCTGGGCAGCAAGACCTCATCTCTACAATAAATCAAAAAATTAGCTGGGCGTAGTAGCGCATGCCTGTAATTCCGGCTACTTGGAAGGCTGAGACGGAAGGATCGCTGGAGCCCAGCAGGTCGAGGCTGCGGTGGCCGGGAGCGGCCACTGCACTCCAGTCTGGGCGACAGAGTGAGACTCCAACTCAAAAAAAAAAAAATCTCATGTTTTGAGCAGAAGGAAAACTAACCATTTGAAATACTCCTAGGGGGAAAGCACTTGGTTGGAAATACTTCCAGAGCATTATCTTTAATAACGACTTGTCTTTTATGAAAAACCACTTGATTAGAGCCTTATCAAGCATGGGGGAAGGACATTTGGAAAACTCCAGCACCCCCGTCCTCCTTGCTTTATGTAATAAAAAAAAAATTTTTTTTTTTTAAGGCAAGGAAAGTTTTTCAATGGTCACAGCCTAGAACTCAGGCCCACCAGAGGTGGAAGACAGAATTAATCATAAAATTATACAACTATTTCCCCTCCCGAACACCTTAACACTGCATCAATAGGATTTTAGTATTATAACATGAATTTCAACTGAGAGAGCTAAAGTCATAGATTTTATTTAAGAATAAGTTATTAGGGAAACCTAAAGAAAACAGAGGAACACAATTTTGAAATTTAAGCCTCTAGCACTTTAAGCTACAGCAAATATTAAACACAGCTCAGATCCTAGCCAGATTAACATAGGATCTCGCACTAAATACCTAATTAACTTAGTTTTTATAACCCAACACATCTTGTCTGGCTTTCAACAAAACATAACAAGGCATACTAAAAGACAGAGAAAAATGCAGCATGAAAAGATAAAGAAAACATCAGAATCAGACTAAGATATGATACAGATTTAGGAATTATCAGAGAATTTAAAATAACTATGATTCACTTGTTGGGGGCTCTAATGAAAGAAGTAGACAACAACCAAAAAAATTGATATTGGAAGAAGAGAGGTGGATTCTCTAATACAGTATCCAAAAGAAATACTGGAAATCAGCAACATTGTAACACAAATGAAGAAGGCTTTTGATGGGTAGATTTAACATAGCAGAAGCAAGAATCAAGGAACTTGAAGACATGTCAAAAACAATGCAATCAAAAAGAGACAGAAGTGAAAGTTTAAAAGAGTTGGGAAAAAACCAAACCCACAAACTTAGATGTTCTCATCCAATAAATGTATCTTCCAAAGGTGAAGGATAAACAAAAACTTTTTACCACAAACAAAAATAGATGTTTAAAGAAATTTGTTATCAGATGATCTGCTTTGCAAAAAAAGTCACAGAAAAGGAAAATGATATAGGTCACAAGCTCAGATCTACATAAAGAAAGGAAGAGCACTACTTGGAAGGCTGAGGCGGAAGGATCGCCGGAGCCCAGCAGGTCGAGGCTGTGGTGGCCGGGAGCGGCCATTGCACTCCAGTCTGGGTGACAGAGTGAGACTCCAACTCAAAAAACAGAACAAAACAAAGAAAAGAAGAGCAAAAGAAAATAAATACATGAAGATAAAATAGAATTTGCATTCCTTATTTTAAATTGATTTAATAACTTTTTTCAAAGTAACAGTGATAAATATATTGGGTAATTATCACAAACGTAAGTTGGGTGTGGTGGCTTATGCCTGTAATCCCAGCACTTGGGAAATCTGAGTCAGGAAGACTACTTGAACCCCAAAATTCAAGACCAGCCTAGGCAACATAGTGAGACTTCTTTTTACAAAAAAAAATTAAAAATTAACCAGATGTAGCGGCATGGGCCTGCAGACTCAGATACTCAGGAGGCTGAGGCATAGAAGCATCACCTGAGCCCAGAAGTTCAAGCTTGCAGTGAGCTATGATCTTGCCAATCACTGTAGTCTGTGTGACAGAGTGAGACTCTGATTCTAAAAATACTAAATTAAATTAAAATAAATTAAAAATTACAACATAAGTAAAAGTGAATTAGATGACAATGTTATAAGAGATAAGAGAGAGGAATTAGGAACATTCTGTTGTGAAGTCCTTGCATTATCTGTGAGTTATTTCACTGTTATTTTATTAAATACTGTTATTTTAGAGTGGACTTAGATTAGTTATAAATGTATACTGCAAACTTTCGGGAAACCGCTACAACCTTTTTGAAAAAATATAGCTGATGTGCTAATAGAAAATATATTATATATCAAAATAGATTATATAATTATATATTACATATATTATACAAATATAAATATAATATAATATATAAATATTATATTAAAACCAGGGAAAGCATAAAAGTAAGAAAAGTTAAAAAAAAGAAAATAAAAAAGAGCAAGTATACAACAAATAGAAAGTAATTGAAAACATGGTAAATATATAATCCAACAACACCAATAGCACTTTAAATGTAAATAACCTAACTATTCCAATAAAAGACAGAGGTTTTCAGTGCAGACAACAAAGTTCCACTATATGTTGTCTATTAAAAAACTCATTTTAAATATAAAATCACAGAGAGCTCTAAAGTGAAGAGGTGATTAAAGATATTTTATACTAATATTATTAAAAAGAAAGCTGGAGTAGCTATACGCAATTCACACAAACAGACTCTGGAGCAGTGAAAACTATCAGAGATAAAGAGGAGCATTACACAATGATTAAGGGATCAATTTCCTAAAGACAAAACAATTCTTTTTTTTTTTTTTTTTTTTTGAGTTGGAGTCTCACTCTGTCACCCAGACTGGAGTGCAGTAGCCGCTCCTGGCCACTGCAGCCTCGACCTGCTGGGCTCCAGCGATCCTTCCTCCTCAGCCTTCCAAGTAGCTGGAACTACAGGTGTGTGCTACCGCACCCGGCTAATTTTTGATTTATTGTAGAGATGAGGTCTCGCCAAGTTGCCCAGGAGGGTCTCGAACCCGCTGTCTCAGGCAATCCACTCACCTCAGTCTCCCAAAGCGTGGGATTACAAGCTGAACCACCGAACCCGGCTCAAAACGATTCTTAATATATATGCATCTAACAACAGATCATCAAAATATGTGTGACAAAAGCTGATAAAACCTTAAGGAGAAATAGACAAGTTCATTATTATAGTCAGAGACTTCAATACCCCTCTCAGTAATTGATAGACCCAGCAAGCAAAAAAACCCAGAAAGGACAGCATCATCAATAAACCAGATTTAATTGACACCTATAGAATACTTTATCCAACAACAGTGAATACACATTCTTCTTAAGCTCACATGGAACAATCACCAAGGTAGAAACACTGTTTCGTAAAACTTATCTCAACAAATGTAAAAGAAGAGACACCATACGAAGTATGCTCACAGACTATAGTAGAAGTAAAATAAAAATCAATAACAGAAAGATAGCTGGAAAAATTCCAAAACATTTGGAGATTAAACAACACACTTTTAAATTACATGAGTCAAAAAAAAGAAGTATCTAGAGTACTTAAAAATATTTTGAACTCTTTGAAATAATAATTGACCATGATTTGTGAAATGCAGCAAAAACAGTGTTTACAGAATAATTTATAGCATTTAATGTATACTTTAGAAAAAAATAAAGATTTAAATTAATAATCTAAGCTTCTACCTTAGAGAAAAAGAGCAACATAAGTTTAAAACAAGCAGAAGAAATAAAAAAAATTGTTTCTGAAAACAATAAAATTTAAAATAGTAAATGAACAGAGAAAATCGATGTAACTAAATGCTGATTCTTTGAAAGCTGATTAAAATTGATGAACCTCTATCCAGATTACCAATATCAAAAACAAGAGTGGTTATCAATATTAATTTCATGGAAACAAGAGTGGTTATCAATATTAATTTCATGGAAATTAAAACGATAACAAAAGAATATTATTGAAAAACTGTATTCCCCAAAATTTGACAACTTAGATAAAATGGCCAACTTAGATAAAGTGGGCCAACACCTTCAAAGATATGAACTACAAAACATATGCAAGGAGAAATAAAAAATCTGAATAGCACTATAATCTATTTTTAACTGAATCAATAACAACATTCCAAAAAAGAAAGCACTAGACCTAGATGGTTACACTGGCAAATTCTACCAAACATTTAAGAAAAAAATATGCCGATTTTCTACAATATTCAGAAAATACAAGAAAAGGAAATGCTTCCTAACTGATCTTAGTAGAAAACGATATTTGATATTGAACTAATATCTACTATATATAAAGAACTCTCAAAATTCAGCATTAGAAAACCCAAAAATGCAGTTAGAAAATGGGTAAAAGACATGAACAGACATTTCACTGAAGAAGATATACAGATGCCAAATACTCACTCAAAAGGATGTTCAACATCTTTTACCGTCAGGCAAATGCAAGTTAAAACCACAATGAGTTATCAGTGCACACCTCTCAGAATGGTTAAAATAAAAAAACAGTGGAATATCAAATGCTGGCAAGTACTGAGAGAAACAACAATTCTCATTCAATAACAAAATGGTGCAACCCCTTGGAAGACAGTTTGCCAATTTCTCAAAAAGCGAAATATATATTAACACATGATTCAGCAATTGAGCTTCTAAGTATTTACTCAATTGTTGAATAACTACATCCACATAAAAGCATGCATATGGATGTTGATACCAGCTTTATCTATAATTACCCCAAATTAGAAGCAGACAAGGTGTTCTTCCACAGGTGAATGATTAAACAAACATCAGTATACAATCATGCCATGGAACATTATTCAGCCACGAAATGAAATAAGCTATTAAGTCATGAAAAGAACTATAGTAGCCTAACATGCATACAGCTAAGTGAAAGAAGCCAGTCTGTGTAATTCCAACTATATAACTTTCTGGAAAAGTCAAAACTATAGAAATAGTAAAAAAAGATCAGTGATTCTGAAGGATTTGAGAGAAGGGTGGAGATGAACTGGTGAAGTACAGAAAATAGGCCAGTGAAACTATTCTGTATCTTCCATGACATGCATTTTTTCAAAATCTATAAAACTACATCACAAAGAGTGAAACAATGTAAACTGTGGACTTTGGTTAATGGTAAGGTATCAATATCGATTTTTAATTGTAAAAAATGCATAACTCCAATGCAAGCTAAAACTGTTGGAAAAATAAAGATAATCAGGAACAAAAACTCACTCACTTGCAAAATGTGTAGAAATGTGAGAACTGTAAATAATTGTCCTCTAATACATTGATTTCATATCTTATTATTTCATATGTATCATTTAATTATTGATGCATCTGTCTATGCAACTTTTTATTCTGAATATTGTTTACTTTTGGCTCTTTTCTTTCATTCCAAATTATTATTATACAACGTTTGCTAATTATATTAAACATTTTAAAGAACAATTTTTGGCTATGTATTTTTTCTCTATATTGTCTTTTATTTCTCATTAGTTTTTGCTCTTTAAGATTATACTGAGATTTCTTTTTTCTTTTTTCTGTCAAGAGAGATGGCTAGTTCATTTATTGCAGTATTTTTCTTTGTTAATAGAAGCATTAAAACAGTAACTTTTATCTACTGTTTTAGTTGCAAGTTTTGTTATATTATTGAGTTCTAATTAATTTTCAAAAGTTCAGTATAATCTTGAATATTTAAATCCCTGAAATTGGCATTATTGATAGTGCTTTATATAGTCAATTTTTGCTTATATTTACTCAGACATTTCCCATTTTCTTTACTTCTCATTCTTTCATATCTTTCACCTCTTCCTCTGAATTATTCACTTCCCCCGAACATGTATTCTTTTTTTTTTTTTTGAGTTGGAGTCTCACTCTGTCACCCAGACTGGAGTGCAGTGGCCGCTCCTAGCCACCGCATCCTCGACCTTCTGGGCTCCGGCGATCTTTCCGCCTCAGGCTTCCAAGTAGCTGGAACTACAGGCGTGCACTACAACACCCGGCTAATTTTTAAAAATTTATTGTAGAGATGAGGTCTCGCCAAGTTGCCTGAGCGGGTCTCGAACGCGCGGGCTCAGGTAATCCACTCACCTCAGCCTCCCAAAGCGCTGGATTACAGACTGAGCCACTGAGCCCGGCTTAACATGTATTCTTTAAGAGTTCCTTCAGTTAGGGTCTTCTGATAGTATACATTTTTGACTACTATTTGCCTGAAAATGTTTGTATTTTGTACTAGTCCTTAATGGAAGTTTTCTTGGATGTAGTTATTTGTTGATGGTTATTATCTCTTGGCACCTTGACATTTTTCTACTCTCTCTCCCTCTCAATTTTGCAGGTAAAAAGCAAATTTCTATTTAATTTTAGTTTTTTTAAAGTTGTCTGTCTCTTTTAATAGGATCCTTTAACTTTTGGGGGGGGTCTTTGGATTTCTGCAATTTCACTCATATTTGTCTAGGAATGGATTTATTTTTATATATCCTGCTTGATATTTTGGGACTTTGGGAACTTAAGAACAGATAGTTCTCATCTAATCTTTATATGTTTGACAATTACTCTTTGAATATTGCTTTACCACCATTACTTCTTTCTGAAACTTCAATAGATCTACCTTGGAACAGATTTTTCTGTCCTCTAGATCTCAACTTCCTTTCATATTTTATGGTTTTGTAACCCTAAAATCTACTCTGAGTAATTTAGATCTATCTTCTGGTTTAAACATTTTTTTCTCCAACTGTGTTTGATCGATAGATATCCAATGACTTCTATGTTTCATAATACTTTAAATTATTTATTTCTAATTATTTTTAATCAAACATTCCTGGTCATGTTTATACTGTAACAACTATTTTTCTATTTTTGTCTTTCACATTTTAAAAATTTAAAGAAACATTTTATATTCTGCATTGAACATTTTACTAGCTACAATTTCTGTGGAACTGATCCAAATGTTTTTGCTGATTTTTAGAATGGTTTATTTTCTTATCATTTATTTATCTGTTTATTTATGAATTCATTTATTGGAAGTCTATCTACAAAATTGTTTACAGGTTCTGGTTAGTGATGCATTGCTTTAGAAATATTGTTTGACTGTTTCTGTCAGGTGTTCACAACTTTCGATCCATAACTACTTAAAACCTAATTTTTGCTAGTGTTTACATAAATAATATACCTAGCCTAAAATGTGCATACTTTTTGAGTTTTCTCTAGGAATTGGCAGAGAACATACTGCCAAAATAAGCACATAGCCTCACAGTCTCCTGAGGGACAAGATATTTTCTAGTTTACTCTGTGAGCACATCATCCTCTTAAGGACCTGGCTTTCTGTTGAGGTCTGTGATGAAAGCTTTCCTCTACTCAGTCACAGGACCTTCTCTCCCTATCTTTAGTGATTGTGACCCATTAAGACCAAGCTTGAGATCACCTAAAAACAGGTGGCACTTCTTCCAGTGCTCACCTACTCTGCTTTCTTATCATTTCTGGCCTCTGAATAGATGCTTTATTTTATTGTCAACTTATCTATGTATGAAAAAGATATCCTTTTACATACATAGATAAGTTGACAATAAAATAAAATTTTATCTAGTAGATTTTGTCATACTATGCCAAAAAGAGTTAGTAAGAGTATCTATTCTCCCATATTGGTATAAATGAAATGATTTCCTACATTTTCAATTCAAATACTGCCATTTGAAACAGAGATTAGGCATTTTTTTCTTATTATCCCATAGGGCTAATAAAAGGAAGTCACAAAAAAGAACACTCTCCAACTACACAATCAAGGTGCAGAAAACTATGCATAATTTAATGTCAATTTATAGACATTGTATAGAATTTAGAAATTGCAGCCAATGCATGCACACACAGAAATACACACAAATAGTATGGTATGTATCTAAACAATTCAATTGAGCATGTGTGTATCTTAGTTTGTTTGTGTTGTTATGACAAAATACCAAAGGCTAGGTAATTTATAAGTAATAGAAACTTCTCTCTCACTGCTCTGAAGGCTGCAAAGTCTAAGATCAAGGTACCAGCTTAGGTACCTTGTAATGACCTTCTTGCTGCGTCCTCATATGGCAGAAGGAGAAGATGCTATATCCTCACATAGTAGAAGGCGGGAGGGCAAAATAAGCACCAACCTTTTTGTAAAGCCTCTTTTATAAGGGTCTCAATCTCATTCATGACGGAGGAGACTTCGTGGCCTAATCACCCCCAAAAGACCCCACCTCTAAATCCTACTGTATTAAAGATTAAGTTTCAATACGAATTTTGGAAGGGACACATTCAAACCATAGCAACATGGAATTAAATTGGGTTGTTGTATACTAAATCGTTGGCTTGGTTTCCCATGTTAGCACAGTTGATACAGGAATAGAGAGAGTCAGGGGAATAGGAGAATAAACCTAAGAGGAAAGTGTGTGTGTATGTGAGAGAGAGAACACCCTAAAATGTGATATAATAATATTTATGCAATTATGTAAAATATTGTATTCTTAAAGCAAAATATATATTTTGCACAGTCTTTGTGTAAAACAGTTACAGACAGCACATATGTAGTCTACTCATTTACTAATTCATTTACAAGTATATTTACGTTTACACATTTACTAAATAGTGACACCACCGATGGTGGGAATATTATTTTGAAACAGAACACAACCACCTGAGGGAGCCGTTTAGGGGGTATCGAGAAGTGGAAGGGAGAGCTGGCAAAGATGCTTTCCAAGTCTGGGATCCTTCTTGAGTATATTACAGTTCTGACACTAAGCATTTCTAAAGTCGAATATCAAGTCGCTTCAATAACAACACAAACAAGTTGGTATTGTTATATTCCTTGAATCTCATTGCAGTCTTAAAATGTATCATGCCAACTGTGTCACCATACAGGGGGCATTGCATAACCCAAAAGGAATCTCACAATGTCATGTTAATTTAATCCCAATGACTGAGCATCTGAAAACCTCTTTGTTCTTTAAAAGGATGTTTTGTGAGCAACTGGCACAATACAATTTTACTTTTGCTTTGAACAAGTCCCAATGTCACCTTTACTCTTTTACCAAGAACTGCATTTTATTTGCCTGAGCAACCATGGAAACGCTGTGTCGATGGGTTTGTAGCACACTATGTCTTCGTGACTTTCTACTACAAAGAATAAGAGGTTAACCACAGTAATTCTAGCATTATACCCTAATTTCACAGTGCAGCTTTTGTATTATTAGTACAAATGTGTTTTTCCACTCCAGAGTGTGTTCCACGTGGGTTATTTCCTCATTGATGATCATAGTAATTTAACAGGACTTAAAACTGGATTATCTTTTGTAGGAAGATGGATCTGGGCCAAGATAACGAAGAGGTCAACACAATGAGAAAAAGCCTTACTGAGGAAAGTGATTAATACTCAATTGCTAAGAAGTGTCTTTTTTTTCAAATAATTTATAGATCAATAACAACTTGTTTACCCATCAGCTACTGCTGGAACTTCAATATCCAATGTTCTTTTAGGAAAAGATGAAATCTAGTGTTTTAATTTTTACTTCTTTTTTTACCATGTTAAAAGTGCCTTGCTCTCTTGTTCTAGTGAAACTTTATACATTTTGTTTGCCCTGCTTACAATGGTCTCCTTCCTACCTCTCCAGTACTCCTACCATTTTTTTTCTGTCTTTTTAAAGAAAGTTCTATTTGACCTTCAGATTTTTATCTCACATCTATGGAGAAGGAACACCAAGGCAAATGGTCATATTCTCAAGGAATCATATATTTCCTTTTATGTATACCACAATTGTAATTCTATATCATACAATGTCTCTCTCATTAGACATGTAGCTCCCTAAATGACATGAATATATCTAGTATCTGTTTGGGGATAACTGTTGTATCCCCAAAGTCAAGATCAGTGCCTGATGCAAAGTGAGCTCTCGGCATATATTTGCTGAGTTATCAATGATTAAATAAGCCAGGTAGAGTCCCAGCATATAAATGATTCCTATATTTCATACTTATAAGCTTGTTTTTACTAGCAAAATCAACCATCTTCAACTGCAGGGCGGCTACAAAAGTATGTTATTGATTTCTTTGTGCTGTCCAGTAGAACTTTCCCTAATGATGGAAATATTCATATGTCCAGTGTCATCCTGTGCTGTCCAATGCAGTAGCCACATGTAGCTACTGAGTACCTGAAAAGTGGCTACTGCAACTATGGAAGTAAATTTTATTTAGTTTTTATTCATTTTAACTTCAATAGCCATATGTGACTAGTGACTACCATATTGGAAAGCATAGGATAGTTATTAAGTTATAAAATTTATTCTCCTTCTTATGCTGAAAAATTCAGCAGGAGATTTGAGACATACTGGTAGAAGATAAAGTTTCATGATTAGTGAAATCAAATAAAAAATAAAAGCCCTCTTAAGTTTTGTAGATAATATTTAATCTTACCATAAAAATTATCAGAAAAAAGTAACAATGCAACTTTTATTTTATATTTTTGTCTTGTCCTTCCTCACTACTAACTAAAGCCAAACACAGCTAATGGATCGCTAGGCTTAGTCTTTCACAGCCTTTTCATTTTCTATCCATCCTTCAAAATCTGGTTTCAATTCAACATCTTCAGGCAAATTTCCCCTGACAATTTCAACCCATGGTGAACTCTCACTTCCTTAATTTTTCTTGCATTTTTGGTTCAGTACAACAAGCCCTTTCTTTCATCAGTATATGCTTTATATAATGCAGCTGAGAAAACACTCTTAAAGTAAATTAACCTTTTAGGTTAATAGGCATCTTTTGGTCCATGACTAACACAATGAAGAAAGAGTTAGCTCAATAACTTGAAAGGATGATTGCACTTCTGAGAAAACCTAGCCAGTACACTGAGTTATTTACCCTCTGGGAGAAATTGGTCACAGTATGTGACTTCAAATGCACAAGGATCTATTTGATTGCATTTTCACCTTTAACCTGTCTAAAATATGTTCACACTATTGACCACCTCTCCCTTGCTTAAAACTCACTTCTTTCTTGTCTTCCTTGACACAGGTTGGCCTTATTTCCTTCCCTACTTCTCCATTATGCTCTACCTCCTTTGCTTACTTCCTACCTCCTTTTGTCTGCTAAATAAAATAAAAATAAAATAAAATAACCTGAGGCATTGGCCAGGTATATGTCTTTGTACCTGTTCCCATTTTACTTCTTTCTTTAAACATTTCTCACAGATGGCATATTTTGTACATGTTTTCTTCTACTATTCAAATCTGGACTTACCACAGTACATCTACATTTTTTGAATACTCTCTAGATCATGACATTCCCCTGATTATATCTTTGGTTTCTGTTTAATTTAGCACTGCCAAGCAGGGTCTTCTACAAATGCCATATTCATAAGACAATCACACTGCTGATTTCTTGACAGTGTTTTCTTATAACTGGAATCACAGGTTCTAACCTCACTCTATGAGCTTCAAAACTCTCTAAGCTGATCCACACTCCTCTAAAGAGCTAACTACAGTTGCTACTACTATTTGTTATGCGTTATCTATTCATGCTAGATGAGTCTTTCTACAAACAAGTATACCACACTAATTGCTTCATTGACAGGTCTTTTTACACACTGAGACTCCTTTAATATGTCAGGATTCTTTTATATAGCCCGACTACTTCATTCATCAAGGTTATGCATGGCTTACATTCTACCCATAAAGTTTCTCTAGCTACTTAAATGTCCAGGATTTTGTTCTACCTCAAGAGGTATAAAATCAAATTGCCTTAGAAACAAGGCACATAAGAGTAAAATGGGCAACATATTTTAGGTAAATTCACACTTTCACATACTAGGCATATAGTTTTATTTCTTAATTTATCCCCAGAAACTGGCTCTTATTTTAATCTAAAACACAAAGCTCAGTCAATTACTTTAGTTCTCTCTTTCTTTTTTTGGAAACACAAATACAGAAAACACTTTGCTCTTTCTGAGAGAAATAGCAGCACAATCAGTAGAATCAACCACTAAGGCTGAGTGCTAGCAGAGTAATAGGGAGTGGTGGAGAATGTAGTAACACGAGGAGCATATGCTTAGTTGCAAAAGATACATCACTTAATTAGCACCAGCTAATTGCCATGAAAGAATGTGAGTCTAGTATTGGTAGACAATATCATTAGGAAATTCTAGAAATTTCACCACTGTGCAGACTAAATAAAAAATGGCTGTGAGCAGGCTGCAATTATTTCACACTAATATGTCATCTTTCTTAACACTCAACAGTCAGGGTGCACTTAAATACTCTTTGATATGGTGATACAGTTGTTATATACGTTAGGTCTCCTTTTGCAAATAGATCCTAAATTCCATGAAAACATAACTTATGGTTTATACAAATGTTTAATCTCTCTCAGTACTTGGCACAATGTTTGGCCCATGAAAATCAGAGTAACTTTATTGTTTATTAGTTGCTTATTTTTTACCTTGGCTAATCTCAAAATATAACCTTGAATAAAATCATAACCTGTTTCATATGAATAATAAGAAAAATATATATGAATGTCACATTTATATGCTCAAATAATATTTTTGAATATTTGCCAAATGAAACATTTATGAATTGTTAGAAGGCAAAAATATTAATCACAGGTTTTATAAACTTCAAAAGCTAAATTGTCATAACATTAATAGTAGGCAACTAAGTTATTCCCTAGGAACTAGCTAAATGATTAGGATCTCATAATTAGAATCAAAATGATATCTTACTGGTTCTAACGAAAATGATCTGGCATAAATGTACAGACACGAAACAATGGTAATCAGTCACAAAGAAAACCTCTATTAGAAAGTAGTACTAGGAAAAATTGAGTCCAGTGCATTTAAGATGCTGAAATGAGAAAGCATATATAGTGTGCTCAGATATAGCCTAGGTTTTATAAACTTTCTGCAGAACTGACATTCTTCTCAAAACTATTTTAAATAACCAGAAAAGTGAATCTAAATTAAGGGAGCTTCAGAAAATCTTTTGATCTTTTCAACATTTTTTTGGTCGAGTCTATAAAAATTCTTAGTTTGCCTTTGAAAAAAATATAATTTTGTAGTATCTGGAGTGAGACCTTAGTTATTGCAGGCTTAGCACCACCACAGCAAAAAAAATTTTTTTTTAAATGATATGCCTGAATTGTGACCATTTCACATTTTAGAGCATATTTACAATTATAAAAATAGGCTGCTCTTTACTGTCAAAAATAGTCCAGTTACAACAGGGCTCAACTTGAGCCCTAATGTTGCCAAAATATGTATCAATCATAAAAATACCTAATTATTATAGGCAGAGCTCAATAGGTTTGTATGTGCTGGTCGTATTATTATACCTACCCCTTCCTGGAACTCTTTGTACGTGTTAATGTTTGATGTATTTCAAAATGATGACTGATTTTATTTCCATTACCTACGGGAAAATTTTCTGACATGCCTGATTTCCCATAAGACTTATATTTCACTAAAATTGAATATACTGCACACACTCCAGGTGAAACTTTCTCATTGTTAAAGCACTTTTTTAAAGTCAAAAACTCAAATATGGAAAATGAATATCACAGATACAGATTTATTAATTTCAATGTTCATTAAACATTACTACTTATAAAAAAGAACTGTTTTTATGTGTTGCCTTATAATTCCATTGAAATATGTATTAGTGCTCCACCCAAAAATACTTTGAAGCTTTGCATAATATATACAATTCTAGGTGGGTTGGGAAAAAGTACGAGTACTTCAGACACTTATAATATCTATAACTAATTTTGCTTTAAAATTTGAAATGAAAAGTAAAAAAAAAAGAAAAAAGAAAAAAGAAACCACAGAAAGAAAGGAGGAAAAAAAATTTCCATTGTATCCCATCACCACAAATCTAGGGAGGGAGAAAAAAGGGGCAGAAAGGGGCAGGTGACAAGAAATTGCTTAGAGGGTACAATGTTCATTATTCTGGTGATGGACACACTAAAAGTCCTGACTTCACTACGATGCAATATATTCATATAGCAAAATTATACCTGTAACCCATAAATTCATACAAAAATAAACAAAGTTGGACTGTAAACCCATGAGGGGTGAGAGAAGAGGAAGAAGGGAAGGAAGTAGAAAAGTTTAATTGTGCCCTATCTGCACACATCTCAAGTGACTCAAGCTACAAATTTGATCTCCTTAATATTCTAGAAATTCTGTCTCTTTCCACTCTTAATAACCCAGTACAGTACTCAATTATTGAACTCAATAGCAATAAACCCCTAAGTGTGGTTCCCTACGTCATATTGTCACCTTTCCATCTGTTATAACTGATTCACCACTGAAGCTCTTCTCTTCCCTCCCTCCTTCTTTCCTTCCTTCCTTTCTTCCTTCCTTCCACCTATATTTATGTGTGTGTATATATAATATGTGTGTGTTACAAAACAGTCAAAATTTGGCCCCAATCTGCCCTTACAGTTTCTTTCTTCACCTTCTGCTTTTAAGCTCTGTCATTCCTAAACTCATAGTCACCCCTTGATCACCATGTCAATTCACATATACATGATTTGTATATGATAGCTTCTCTGCTTGAAATTCCATTCTATGTCTTCTTCACCCGGCTATCTCTTAATGTCTGAAATGTATTCTTGGTCAGCAACTGCCCTTGGCAGCTTGCTCTGTCCTGTTCTCTCCAAGATTCCAGCCTCAGACCAGATTAAAATTTGACTTTTGTGGTTCTCTAGCACTCTGGGTTCACCTCTCTCTGTTTACTTAGCACACAATGTAAGCATTATGAAAACAGTGATCATGCTTGCCTCATTCTAAGTTATATTTCTGTGCTTAGGGCTGTGCTTGCCACATAGTACGCACTCACTTAATGATTGTTTGTTGAATGAAAAAAACTAACATGTGTTGTAATACACCTGTAGCCATGCAAACAAGTACTGATGTGGCTATATTTCTATGGACAAGACCCCATTGTATTCCCATTGCACCTATACACATCGCCCAATATAGAAACTGGTATGCAATAGGTGCTTCGTAATTGTGTGCTAAACTGATCTATCTTTGTATTTTTCTTCTTTTCTTTCTTCAGGCTGAATTCTGATCTCTTCCCTCCCAAACCACATCCCACCTCATTTCTTCATTCCTCTCCATGTTTTGTGGCACCCAATCAGAAACAGAGTAAGAGAAGAAGACTAATGAGTTTAGAGCCTGACCTGCTCAATCTTACAAAAAGGGAAGTGGGTTTAGAGAGCACTAGGGCAGACCAGATTATCTGAGAATGCTGCTGATGGAAAAGTTACCTGAGCATCCCATTCCAGGACAAACTAGCTGTAGAAACCCATCAATTCTACACCAGTTGCCTAGAACCTACAGAGAGCTTTCATCACAACTTGTCCACGTCTCCTCTGCCCTACAGTGCTGGGTCTAGAATGCCAGTATTAGAAAATAGCTCCTTTGGGCCATGGCTTTTCCAGCTTCCATCTCTCTCAGTCTGCCTCTTGTACAATCAAGGAAGAGGACAATGACTGGCCTATCAGAAAAATACACTGAAAGCAAAGGGAATGCACAGAAAGTCACAACCTTTACTAATATAAGATATATATACATACATATCACAAACTGTGATATTATATATCACAGCTTTCGCAAAATACAATGGCAAAAATCGCATTTTTTTGACAAAAAAATCACCACATATATTTTGCAAACTTCTGACTAGCTAGTCCTAGTAATCACAAAAATTCATAATTCATAAAATGAAAGAATTAAAGAATGCTAGTATAGTTATGTGGCTGAAATGACATAACTGATACTGCCTATAATATAACAAACATCCACCAATTAACATATCTCTGTTGTTTGTAGATTAAAATGGGCTTTATAGTCAATTCAAGAACCACCTAGCATTTTTGACAACCTCCACTTAAGCATAATTAGGGTCAGAGTCTAGGTACTAGCCTGGGCTTTCTCAAGGGCAGCACTATAATCATTTTGTATAGTTCTTTGTTGTGTGGTGCTTCCCTGTGAATTGAAGGATGTTTGCTGCATCCCTAGTCTCTACTGACTGACTAGATGCTGATAGTAACAACTCCCACTGAGTAGTGACAGCCAACATGTCTCCAAACATTGCCAAATTCCTTCTAGGAGCAAAATTTCCCCCAGTTGAGAGCACTAGTCTAAGGTACTTTTTTCTCCACTATCACAGAGTTCTATTGTTTAGATTATCATTTCCTTTACTAAACTAAACTTTGCCTTCTTGTAATCACAACCCACTAATACACAGCTCTACAATGCACACTTGTCTTTTACAAGCCAGATACTCGAAGATGGTGCTTTAAACGCCATGCAGACTACATCCTTATGTAAAATAGGGTAGCCTGTTGATGGCTTGCAGTCTCAAATACTTATACAAATGTAAATTAAACATTCACCTTCATACTCAGAACTTTCTGAACTGCTACAGCAAGATGACAGTGATAAATTACAAAGTAGTCTAAGATAAACACAGAAAATATTATAAATATATATTAATCATAATCCTCAACTCCCTAAGATAATTTAAAATTATTTTGTAGTTAAAAAGTGGAAGAACTAATATTGTATTAAGTTTATAGAGTTGAAGATGAAGCAAATAATATTAAGCTCCAATTATATTGCATTTTCTTGGTACACTGAACAGATAAACAAAGTTTTAAGCCCTGATTTATTGTAGGATGATATTAAAATGGTGCATGAATATCAATTAAGAAGATAATTATTTTTAAAAAACCATTTACATCCCTTCTCCTAAAGATTTTTTTTTTAATCTGGAGAGGCAGTAATAAATATTTTTTTTAATATTGAATGCGTTAAATTTGCAAGGCAATGTGCTCAGAGATTTATATATATTGTCACACAAACACCTTATGAAGAGACTACTGTTAATTTTGCAACAGTTAGGATAGGCTAGGATTTACAATGGTAAAAAACAACCACAAAATTTAATGTCCATTTAGTGGGACAGATGGAGTTCCATCCCCAAGTGGAACACTGCAATTGTAGGGAAAAGAAATATTTTCAATTTCACAAGTACTTTTAAAGACTTCCACTGACATTGAATTGGTCAAAGCTACTCACGTGGTCACATATAATTTCAAGGACCCTGGGGTCAGATGAGGGAGCATGGTGTAGTCTACCAGGTGGCCAAAGGACAAGAACTGCAAATATCTGAGGACAATGTTGATTATCACCACATGATCCCCCGTTTGAAAGATGAGAAATCTGTCATTGGAACATATACCCATGGTCACACAAGCAGTAAGAGCTAAAATTGGAGTTTGAACCCCAATGTATCAATTTTGGTTAGTAACAACTATCCCCTATACCAAATAATTTTTTTTTTTGAGTCAGAGTCTTACTCTGTTGCCCAGGCTGTAATGCTGTGGTGCAGTGGCATGATCATGGCAGCCACTGTAGCCTTGACCTGCTGGGTTCAGATGATCCTTCTGTTTCAGCCTTCCAAGGATCTGGAAATACAGCCATATGCTACACATCCAGCTAATTTTTTAAAAATTTCTTGTAAAAACAGGTCTCGCTTTGTTGCTCAGGCTGGTCTCCAACACCTGTGCTCAGGCAATCTTCTCACCTCGGCTCCCAACCTGCTGGAATAACAGGCATGAGCCACCGCGGTCAGCCTCTCAAACAATCTTGATGGCATAAAATAACAATGATTTATTTAGCTCATGATTCTGTGACTAGACCATTTGGACTGGGCTAAGTTGAATTTTTCTTTTGACAAGGTTTGACTAATTTTGACTGAATTCCCTTGCGCATCTGTGGTTAGCTGTCAGTCATGTCATCTGGGGGTAGCTAGTCTAATATAGTTGAGTTAGGATGGTTCTTCTCCACTCCACAGTGTGTCCCATCCTTTAGTAAGCTAGTTCAGGTATTTTTTCGTGGCTGTAGTGGTACAGTACTGAAAGAACAAGAGGAAGCATGCCAGACCAGAATGTCACCACTTTTTTCATACATATCCAATCAGCTAAAGCCTATCGCCAGGTCAGCCCAAATGAAATGAGTGCAGAAAGACTCAGTCTCTTAATGGGAGGGGCAACAAAAACTGCCTAACAGTGAATTGATAAAAGGAGAGGCAATCTGGTTTAAGTCTCCACATTCTTAAGCACTATGCTATAGTGCAATGATTATTTCCTCTAATTCGGGGATATAGTTCAAAGGCACTCCTCCAATATTATTTGTGAAAACTTATGATCAATTCTGTAGTTTTTTAATACTGCATTTTCATTTAATTTTTTATAAGACCTACAGAAAGAGATCAAAGCCGAATAAAACAAGTAAGTGGTAAACTGCATCTAATTATTTATTTTCAAAACAGTTGCAAAAATAGCACATCTTGTAATTATCCATATGGTGATGTTATTTCAACATTTCAAAACCTTCAACTGAAGCTCAAATATGATTTTTTTTAAAAGTAACTCAATATCATGTCAAGCAGTGATATTACATGGGACCTGTTAACAAGGTATTGAATCGAAACTTTCAAATTTCCTACTGGTTCTTCAAAGGATATGTGGCTGGCTAGAGTTACTCTTCATTTTGAAAAATCAATTCTTTATGAAGTCCTTCTTACTCCTCTCTTACAGAATTTAGAACAATTTCTTCAAAGTCCCTAGTAGGGAAGAGTGATATCATAATTAAGAAACCCTCCTCAGAGTTAGATAGAGTTGGGGTCTGTATCCCAGTACTACCACATAATTATTGAATGGCTTCAGGTAAATTATTTTACTTCCATGACTCAGTTTTTATATCTGTAAAATGGAGACTATCACAGTAAGTGCTTTTTATGTCTCTGCACAAGGAAGACAGTAGAAAGCATAAAACTTTGCACTTAGTAACTATGTAATAAACATTTTGTTTGATTGGAGTGGTCTTATTTCAGATAAAAAAAATGACAATAAAGATACACTTAGAAATTTAAGAGAGAAAAAGAGATATTTAAATTTTAAAACTGTATGCTAGTCCCAAGGAAATTTTGAAAGTAAATTTTTTTTTTTTTGAGTTGAAGTCTCACTCTGTCACCCAGACTGGAGTGCAGTGGCCGCTCCCGGCCACCATAGACTCGACCTGCTGGGCTCCGGCAATCCTTCCACCTCAGCCTTCCAAGTAGCCAGAATTACAGGCATGGGCTACCATGCTCAGATGATTTTTTGATTTATTGTAGAGATGAGGTCTCACTGCCCAGGTGGGTCTCTAACCTGCGGGCTCAGGCAATCTGCTCACCTCAGTCTCCCAAAGGCATGGGATTACAGGCTGAGCGACCGAGCCCAGCTGAAAGTAAATTATTTTTAACATACATGAATGTATCTTAGATTAACCATCTTTCAGATAATTTCTAACTTCCTTCCAAATGATATAGATAATAAGTAAGAAGAAATCTCTTCCATCCATTGTCCCCATTTTGTCCATTTAACTCAATGAGAGGATTTTTCTTCTGTCATCCTCTTTACCCTGGATAGACTAAACCTGCCCAAAGGACCAATTATCTATCAGTGTTCAGTACCTGACCTTTTCCAGAAAGTTGACATTTGAAAGATATACTCATACTCTATAGATGTAAGCCAACACTAGAGGAGGTAGTTAAGAGAGGTCTATGGGAGTCAGAACTATAAGGACATCACAACTGAAACGGTGAAGACAACATCAGCAGCAACTTACTGAAAAACACAGAGCCAGAGACCCTAGACTTTAAATCTGGGGCATAGTTTCAGTCAGGGAATGGACCTGTCACTACAGATGAAGGCAAGTTGCTCAACTGTCACCTACATTGCCATCAGCATAAAAGGATCTCAAGTTGAGTCATTTTCTAAATTCAGAGAATTGAAGCATGGGATAAATCAATTTTGCATAATCTGTCTCTCTCTCCCCATCTCCCTCTTTCATTCTCTCATTTTCCAATCCCTCCTTGATGTGGCTCTTTAACAAAATATATAAATAAGAGATATACATATTCTTTTCATTATTTGCTATATTGAATAGAGATCGTGTTCTCTGGCTTAAATGTGTAATAACAATAATAGCTAATAGCTGTTAGTGTTTATGACGTGCCAGTCATCTCTTCAATTTTTTTAAGTTAATAAACTGAATTTTTAAAATAACCTAAAACTTTAGGTTCACAGGAAAACTGAGTGGAAAGTACAGAGGGTTCCTATGCAACCCTTTTCCCCACACATGTGGACCCTTCCCTACTATCATTCTTGAACTAGTATGGTGCATTGCTACAACTGAGCCCACACTCACACATCATTTTCATCCAAAGTCCACAGTTTATATCGGGTTTATTTTTGGTGTTGTACATTTTAGGATTTGACAAATGTAAAACAACATATATCCACTGTTATAACCTTCTACAGAGTATGTTCACTGTCCTAAGAACACTCTAATCTACCTATTCATCCTTCTCTTATCCCTGATCTCTGGAAATCACTAATCATTTTGCTGTTTCTATACTTTTGCCTTTTCCAGAATGTCATACAGGTGGAATCTCAGCAGTATGCAAACTTTTCAGATTGATTTCCTTCACTTAGTAATATGCATTTAAATTTCTTCTATATCTTTTCAGGGCTTAATAACACATTTCTTTTTAGTGCTGAATAATATTCCATTGTCTGGATATATTATAGCTTATCTGCTCTCAAAGCTCTTTATGCATATAAATATAGAGACAAATAGCTGCATATTATGAAATTTCATCATTCTGTTGATAATATTATTTTTATTAAACAACTAGAGTAAGAGAAATTGGCATGGCCAAGATCATCTGGTTTAAAAAAAAGGTAGCCATAAAAAGATCTCAACTCAGGTCTTTAAGTCTTCAAAGCCTGCCTTTCCTGCTATAGATAAATGAGAGAATGTTTTGCATACTGCTCTTAAAATTATATTAACCAAAATCTTACCAATTTATGTATCTCACACTTTTTTTCCTTTTAAGCAGTCAGTTTTCATAGAAATAAAACATTATCCTAGGAGTACTATATTATTGTGAAGAAAGAAAAAAAATGAAGAAAAGGAGGAAGGGAGAAAGGGAGAGAGATGGAAGGAAGGAAGGAGAAAAGGAGGGAGGGAGAAAGAGAGGGAGAGAGGGAGGGAAGGAAGGAAGGAAGAAAAGGAGAGAAGGCCACCAGCAACACATCAACAATTATGATGTATCTTCTGAGCATATCTATGTAATAAAGCTCTTTAGATAATCTAAAACCATGTGCTAACCTGACTTTCCACTGTGTGCTATGGAGAGATGTGTATTTGATAGTCTAGACCCAAGAGCCTCTCCCTACCAGGGATCTTAATTTCTGGTAAGACTTCAGTCTAGAAATTTTCTCATCCTTTTCATTAACATTGAAGACAAGACTCAATTCACATTTTACAAATCTACAGATATCCAAGTTTTCTTCTGTGAGGCTTAAGTGTCTATAGACCAAATAAGAGATTGAAAAAGACACAAAAACAGTTGAGAAGGCCCATTTAAAATCTAACATTAGGCTATGACACAGAACAATGTTTCACTTTCTTATGATGCCTGTTCTTTCAAAGCAACTGCCAACTAGTCTTTTTATATTCACTTGACAATATATCATCTATACTTCAGACTTCAGTTTTCCTGGAACAATCATCTGTTCACCTTTCCAGCAGAATAATCCCATAGGAGTTTTTGATTCCAAGTGTAAATGATGATTCTTAATATAGAATGTTAGAGTGGTAGAAAATACCATGGATGAAAACCACAGAGATGTCCTTTTAAAATTCTTATTCTGGGTGGGCCGATGCGGCGGTGCTCCCTGGAGGCTGACAGCACAGGGGACACCTTGGGTGCCATGAGTTCGTGGCCTGTATCCCACAATGGGAAGGGCGTGGGTCCGGCAGGGCGGTTTCGGCTGCTGCTGTCTCTGCCTCTTCAAGCAGCAAGTGCCAAGGGATATCCGTGGTGGCCGCTGTGAAAGAGGGGGATGTCTGGGCACTGCAGAGTTTCAGCCGCATGTCCCGGGCTGCGGCCTCACCCCAGGGATGAGAGAAAAATTTACACAAATGAAGAAAAACCAAAAGAAGAATATGGGTCTCTCCCAGACTCCTGGGAGGGCAGACACAGAGAAAACTGACTACGGAATGCAAATAATGAAGAGCCCCCAGAATGACTAGTCTCAAACTACAAGCCTAGATATCAAGACATTAATGGAGAGATTAAAAAGAATTGAGGAGACTCAAGAAGAAACTAGAAAGGAGCTGATATCTGAGATAACAGTAATAAAGAATACTGTGAAAACTTCCCTTATCTAATCAATGATGCAAAAATTCAAACACAAGAGATTCAGAGACCCCCCTAAAGACAACAAATGAGAAGACCAATTCCTAGACACATAATAATTCACCTAAACAAAGTAGGCATAAAAGAAAAATTCCTAAAGGCAACAAGACAAAAAGGCCAGATCACCTACCATGGAAAACCAATTACAATAGCAGCAGACTTATCTACAGAAACCCTGCAGTCTAGGAGAGCTTGGAGCCCTATCTTCAAAGTCCTAAAAGATAAACAATTTCAACCAAGAATAACCTACCCAGCCAGATTAAACTTCATCATTGAGGGAGAATTAAAATCTTTCCCAGATATCCAATCCCTAAGAACTTACACTGCCACTAAACCCCCTCTACATGAAACACTTAAGAGAGTACTTACTAAACACAGAAGAAAAGGGGGAAAAAAGAACAACGTTTTCCACAATAGTACAGGAAAAAGAATAAAATACACATGAACCAACCCAAAAACCAAAAGAAAGATAATAAACCAAGTGGAAGAACAACTCTAAAAGAACTCTATGATAGGGACAAACTCTCTCATTTTAATAATTAGCCTGAACATGAATGGACTAAATGCACCATTGAAAAGACATAGAATGGCAAAATGGATAAAATATCACCAGGCAACAATACACTGCCTTCAAGAGACCCATCTCACTAGAAAGGACGTACACAGACTGAAACAAATTTTCAGGCGAATGGAACACAAAAGAAAAGAGGAGTCGTGATCCTAATTTCAGACAAAATACCATTTAAGCTATCAAAAATTAAAAAATATACAGAGGGCCACTACATAATTATAAAAAGTTCACTCCATCAACAAGAAATATTTATCCTAAACATATATGCACCTGACATAGGTGCACCAACTTTTATAAAGCAACTCCTAGGAAAACTAGAA
>NW_007260597.1:25965-64237 GCF_000164805.1 Carlito syrichta
AATTTAAAAGGACTGAAATTTTACCATGTACCTTCGCAGACCACAGTGGAATAAAAAAAAAAATTAACACCAACAGGGTTCCCCCAAAACCCACAAAGACATGGACACTAAACAGTATGATGCTAAACAACTCCTGGGTCAATGACGAAATCAAAACAGAGATCAAAAGATACCTAGAAACAAATGAAAATAAAGAAACATCTTACCCGAATCTCTGGGACACCATGAAAGCTGTAGTAAGAGGGGAATTTTTATCCCTACAAACGCAAATGAAGAAAATGGAAGGAGCACAAATTAACAGCCTAACAAGCCACCTAAGGAAGCTGGTAAAGCAAGACCACCTAAACCCTAATTTCAGCAGAAGAATCCAGATCACCAAAATAAAATCCAAAATCCAGGATATAGAAGACAAAAAGACAATATAAAAAGTCAATGAAACAAAAAACTGGTTCTTTGAAAGGATAAACGAGATCGATGGTCCCGTAGCTAGACTGACAAGAAGAAGAAAGACAAACCCAAATAAGCACAATCAGAAACAAAAGAAGAAGTCACATCTCACCCTGAAGAAATACAAAAGATCATTAGAGACTATTATGTACACTTGTATGGAAACAAACTTGAAAACCTCAAGGAAATGGAGGACTTTCTGTCATCACACAAACTGCCTAGGTTGAAACAAGAAGAAATTGAGACCCTAAATAGACCAATAAAAATCAAGGAAATTGATGATGTAATAAGAAAACTACCACAAAAAAAAGCCCTGGACCATATGGCTTTCCAGCAGTATTCTACAAGACATTTAAAGAGGAGCTGATTCCAATCCTTCTGAAGATATTTCAGGTGACTGAGAAAGATGGAACCCTCCTCAAATCATTTTAGGAAGCTAACATGACATTGATACCCAAGCCAGGTAAAGATCCAACTAAGAAAGAGAACTACAGGCCAATATCTTTAATGAACATAGATGCTAAAATTCTCAACAAGATCCTAGCAAACCGGATTCAACAACACATCTCAAAAATCATCCATCATGACCAAGTAGGCTTCATCCCTGGGATGCAAGGCTGGTTCAACATTCGTAAAACCATAAATGTAACTAAATAAATCAACAGTTGTCAAAACAAAAACCACATGATTATATCATTAGATGCAGAAAAACCTTTTGATAAAATCCAGCACCACTTCTTGATAAAAACACTTGAACATCTAGGCATATGGGAAACATATCTCAAAGTAGTAAAAGCCATCTACGAGAAGCCCACAGCCAGCATATTCCTAAACAGACAAAAATTGGAACCATTTCCCCTGAAAACTGGAACAAGACAAGGATGCCCACTCTCACCCCTCCTGTTCAGTATAGTATTGGAAGTCCTGGCTAGAGAAATCAGAGAAGAGAAGGCAATCAGGGGTACCCAAATAGGAAAAGAGGAAGTCAAATTATCTCTTTTTGCAGATGACATGATTGTGTACCTTGAAAACCCAAGAGAATCTGTCAAAAGCCTCCTTACACTGATAAAGGCCTTCAGCAAAGTCTCAGGATATAAAATAAATGTGCAAAAGACAATCACATTTCTTTACAGCAATAATAAACAAACAGAAACCCAAATAAAAAGGGCGATTCCATTCACAATAGCCACAAAAAAAATGAAATACCTTGGCATCTTCCTAACGAGAGACGTGAAAGACCTTTACAACGAAAACTACAAAACTCTGCTCAAAGAAATCAAAGATGACACAAACAAGTGGAAAAATATCCCATGCTCATGGATTGGAAGAATCAACATTGTGAAGATGTCTATCTTACCTAAGGCAATCTACAGATTCAATGCAATACCTATTAAATTACCAGCAATATTCTTCTCAGACCTAGAAAAAGCAACGCAAGAATTCATATGGAAACACAAACGACTAAGAATAGTCAGAACAATCCTCAGCATCAAAAACAAAGCAGCATAAAAAACAAAGCAGTTTGAAGTTTGGTATCGCATTACCAAACTTCAAACTTTACTATAAGGCTACAATCATCAAAACAACTTGGTATTAATATAGGAACAAGCATATTGATCAATGAAATAGAATTGAGATCCCAGAAGCAAAGCCTCAATTCCTCAACCAACTCATCTTTGACAAAGCCCCCACCACCTACCAGTGGGGAGAGGAGAACCTATTCAGTAAATGGTGCTGGGAAAACTGGCTGACCACATTCAGAAGATTGAAACAGGACCCCTATCTATCCCCGTACACAATAATTAACTCCAAATGGATCAGAGACCTAAATGTAAAACCTCAAACCATAAAAACCTTAGAATATGAAGGACATACCCTCATGGAAATTGGAACTGGCATCCAATTCCTGAACAAAACCCAAAACCCACAGGCCATAAGGGATAAGACAGACAAGTGGGACCTCATTAAACTGACAAGCTTCTGCAAAGCCAAAGAAATCATCAAGAGAGCATGGAGACAGACTACAGACAGGGAAAAAGTATTTGCCAACTGCAGGTCTGACAAAGGCCTGGATCTACAAGGAACTCAAACGTGCTGAAAAGAAAAAAACAAACAACCCCATTATAAAATGCGCAAAAGATATGAACAGACACTTCACAAAGAAAGACATCTGAGCAGCCAGCAGACACATGAAGAAATGCTCAACCTCACTAATCATCAGGGAGATGCAAATCAAAACTACATGGAGATACCACCTAACTCTAGTCAGAATGGCAATTATCAATAACTCAAAAAATAATCGTTGTTGGATAGGGTGTGGCAAAAAGGGAACACTTCTACACTGTTGGTGGGAGTGTAAACTAGTGCAACCTCTGTGGAAAGCAGTGTGGCGATTCCCCAAAGCTCTAAACATCAACCTCCCATATGACCCTGCAATCCTGCTAATGGGAATATACCCTTAAGAACTCAAATCACTCTATCACAAAGATACTCACACGAATGTTTATCACAGCATTGTTCATAATAGCAAGAACCTGGAACCAACCATGCTGTCCATCAAAAGAGGACTGGATTAAAAAATGTGGTGCATATACACAATGGAATACTATGCAGTCTTAAAAAAAGAACAAAATCATGAATTTCGCAGCAACCTGGATGGAACTAAAGTCTATAATACTGAGTGACCTCTCACAGAAACAAAGATTTGAGTATCACATGTTCTCACTCATATAGTGGACCTTGATCATCCAACGCACTACCATAAGAAAATGACTGACACTGGTGGGAAACTATGGTGGGGGGAAGGAGGATGGGACTAATGGTCGTAAACAATGTCTGGGGACAGGAAGACACCTATTATCAACAAGGGGGCCTGAATGAAGCATATTTGTATGCCTAACCCTTAACTGTACCCCACAATATCATAATAAAAAATATTGATTAAAAAAAAATAAAAATAAAAAAATAATAAAATTCTGATTCTCACCATAACTATTATTTTTACAATAAATTCCAGTTTACTTTTCAAGGGATTGAGAAGAAAATAAATATCAAATATCCAATTCATTTATTCTTAGGACTTTCAGGAACAAAGAAATGTACAAATGATGGGAAAATGTTCAGCCATGAAGTAATTTAGAATTTATGTTCTTTTCTTAATTTTGAAAAACAAAGTCCTTAATTGGTATGAGGAACTTTTATTTTTGATGAGAAAGTTATTTTTATGGGTAGTGAGGAACATAAAAAATGAGAGAAGGAACAGGGAAAGGTTGATATTAAGTTGGTACTGATGCTTATGTGGTTGTGGATAAACAGAAAAAGAAAACATGGATAAGTTATAAAAATATTCTTGACATTAGGGAAAAGTTGGGAGGAGAAAAGATACTACATTTCTTACATTGTTGTAGACAAGATTGTTTACTCAAAGACTTAAATAAAGGGGAAACAACAAAGATGTTCTATTTCCACCAGAAATTGAGACCCCTGGTAGGAAGGGGCCCCTGGGTGTTTCATTTGCTGTCTGGGTAGCATACACATTGTGAACTCCATTTTCCCTCAAATTATATAACTGATTTCCAATCAATCTTATTGAGGCTTTGAGACTCTGTAAAATCTGTCCAACCTCACCTTATACTATACTTTTTCCTTACTACACTACAATGGCTAGGAAAGGAAAAGAGGGGCATCTCACATTTTCTTCCTCTCTTATCCATATGTATTTTTCTAAGAAAAGTCAGGGAGTACTAATTCAAGTACATAGTCATTAAAAACATAGAGCTAGTCATATGCGACAATATTTATTGATGGGGAAAAATTATCATATATTGAGCACTTTTTTTGCTCATATTTTTAGTGAGGACAAGGCTATTTTTAGGTTTTTATTTCTCTAGATTTTATATTCGTATTTCTACCCTCAGAGTCAAATGGCATGAGAGGTTTATAGATTTCAGTGAAAATTTTACATTTTGTTTGCTTTTTGTTAGTTGGAATGAAACTTCGCCCTGTTTAAAACTATATCTTGAATCCATACTATTTTTCCTATGACTGCTCTATGCCAGTCATCATCCCACTTGAATTGTTATAATTGACTCCTAATAAGTTCTCCACATCCATTCAATCTAGCCCTCCATCCTACTCTAATTCAATCTCAAAGATTTGTCAAGTCTTTAAGAATGGAATTCAGAGGGTAGCTGGAATGTAAATGGTGAATCAGTGGTTTTCTGCTGTAGCATAAACCCCAAACTATGACAAGGTCTTGAAGGCTCTATAATAAGTTCTCATCTTCATCTTGTGCAACCTTGTCCCCACTCACCACACTATAGTTATAATGCCCTGGGGTCCCAACAAGATAAAGCAGGGAGGAAGGACCAGAGAAAGTTGATGGCAAGACTCCTGAATGCTCATAAAATGCCTTAGTGCAAATTAGAAAACAATGCTCACCTCTGGGATAATGAATGTAAGAGATGAAACAATTTCTGGGAAGATAAAATAGAAAAAGTCCCCACCAACACAACCTAGATGCATACAGCTCCTCACTAGAGTACAAAAAACCTTCAGTGGGGTGTACAACCTGGGTTAGAAACCCTTGGGCGGGGCATTACCTCTATTCAACTGTTTATAGTATTTCTTCCCCAGAGTTAAAGTCTTCCAAAATCGCCAGCATCCTCTTGGCTTCATCCCCATTTTTCACTAAATACTCAATAATAAATTTCTCAGTCTTAAGTGTTTCCCAATGTTTACTTACTCTAGTAACAACATGAAGTCATTAGTATTTTTATTTTTGTTTTTGTTGCTATTTAATAACTTAGCCCTCATTAGACTGCAAGTTCTATAAGGCTAGAAGTTTTGTGTTTCATTTTTTTTATGGCATCCCTTTTAGCAGAGACTGGTATATAATAACAGAGCTGCAATTAATAATTAAAAAATAAAGCCATTTGTTTAGGTGCAGTGGCTTTTCAGCCCTGGAGGTGCATTACAATCACATGGTGATTTTTTTTTTTAATCTGATGCCCAGGTCCCACCTGAGATAATTCATTCCATTTAAATAGTTAAAAGTGAAACCTAGACATAATAGTTATTAAAAATTTCCCCGAGTGGCTATAATTTATAGCTGGGGCTGAGACCTACTGTTTTATTTTAGCATTTCTCAAACTTAAAGTGTATAAGAATCACCTGCAGATACAGTTATGCTAGGATTCTAATTTAGTCCATCTGAACCACAGTCTGAGCTACTGCACTCCCAATGTTACTTGTCCATGGCTCACACTTTGGACAAGGATAGCAAAACAGATATAACCTGACTCACACTTCTGGTCAAACAAGTCACACAAAAAGCAAACATTCATGAACCCCTGGGCTGTAATAGTATCTAACTAATTGAATTAGTTAGAGAAAGAAGGAACTGAAGGAAATCAATGTCAACAGCTGTACATTGGATTGTCAAATAATGTTATTGAAAATTTCAGCTATATATATATATAGATGTCCTAGAACCTTGTCATTAAAAGTCATTGATCATGATCACAACATGTTATGTGATCTAGAGAAGCTGTGGTTGTCAGTAACATGATTAAAGCTTTAGATCCTGTTAGAATCAATTATACTCTTTTCACAAACTGAGCAATGATGATATGTAGTTTGGCAGATTGTAAGTGACATTCAGCTTCTAAAGATACTCTCTCCAGTGACTGGCTTTGAAGTCACTCCTCCAGACCTTCCCCCAGCCCTCATCACTGGGTTGAAAGAAAAGATTTTAAAAAGAAAAGCATGCTTTCAGTCAACACAAAGCTAATCAACCTCTCCCCACCCCATCCAGCACCCACCCCCCAAAAAATTGGAAAAAGTTAATTTAACCTCCATCTAGGTTTTAATTTTTTGAGCTTCTATAACCAATGGGAAATTAGCCTATGGTATGAATTCCATGAAAAAAAAAATGGGCAAATTCTTCTCTACCCGTAACAGATTCTGAAGAGATGCAAATGGAAAATCAAGCTGATTCCATATAAGATTAGCTTGATACAAAATTTGCCTTTCATTATGTCTACCAACTTATTCAAAAGTTGGGTCTTTTCTCTCACCCCTCCTGTTCAACATAGTATTGGAAGTCCTAGCTAGAGCAATCCGAGAAGAGAAAGAATCAGGGGTATCCAAATAGGAAAAGAGGAAGTCAAGTTATCTCTCTTTGCAGATGACATGATTGTGTACCTTGAAAACCCAAGAGAATCTGTCAAAAACCTTCTTACACTGATAAAGGACTTTGGCAAAGTCTCAGGATATAAAATAAATGAACAAAAGCCAATCACATTTCTTTACACCAATAATAAACAAACAGAAACCCAAATAAAAACCACAATTCCATTCACAATAGCCACAAAAAAATGAAATACCTTGGCATCTTCCTAACCAGAGACATGAAAGACTTTTACAATAAAAACTACAAAACTCTGCTCAAAGAAATCAAAGATGGCACAAACAAGTGGAAAAATATCACATGCTCATGGATTGGAAGAATCAACATTGTGAAGATGTCCATCCTACCTAAGGCAATCTATAGATTTAATGCAATACCCATCAAATTACCAGCAACATTCTTCTCAGACGTAGAAAAAACAATGCAGGAATTCATATGGAAACACAAATGACCAAGAATAGCCAGAACAATCCTCAGCAAAAAAAAAAAAAAAAAGCAGGCAGAATCACATTACCAGACTTCAAACTTTACTATAAAGCTACAATCATCAAAACAGGTTGGTATTGGTACAAAAACAGGCATAAAGACCAATGGAATAGAATTGAGATTCCAGAAGCTAAACCTCAATTTCTCAACCAACTCATCTTTGACAAAGCCTCCACCACTTACCACTGGGGAGAGAAGAACTTATTCAGTAAATGGTGCTGGAAAAACTGGCTAACCACAGGCAGAAGACTCAAACAAGACTCCTATCTGTCCCTATACACAAAAATTAACTCTAAATGGATCAGAGACCTAAATGTAAAACCTCAAACCATAAGAACGTTAGAAAATGCAGGACATACCCTAATGGAAATTGGAACTGGCATCCAATTCCTGAATAAAACCCAAAACCCACAGGCCATAAGAGATAAGATAGACAAGTGGGACCTCATTAAACTGACAAGCTTCTGCAAAGCCAAAGAAACCATCAAGAGAGCAGGGAGACAGCCTACAGACTGGGAAAAAGTATTTGCCAACTGCAGGTCTGACAAAGGCTTAACATCTTGGATCTACAAGGAACTCAAACATGCTGAGAGGAAAAAAACAAACAACCCCATTATAAAGTGGGCAAAAGATATGAACAGACACTTCTCAAAGGAAGACATCCGAGCAGCCAACAGACACATGAAGAAATGTTCAACCTCACTAATCATCAAGGACATGCAAATCAAAACCACACTGAGATACCATCTAACTCCAGTTAGAATGGCCATTATCAATAACTCAAAAAATAACAGTTGCTGGAGAGGGTGTGGGGAAAAGGAAACACTTCTACACTGTTGGTGGGCGTGTAAACTAGTGCAACCTCTGTGGAAAGCAGTGTGGCAAGTCCTTGAAGCTCTAAATATCGACCTTCCATATGACCCTGCAATCTCCCTACTGGGAAAATACCCTGAAGAACTCAAATCACTCTATCAAAAAGATACCTGCACACAAATGTTTATTGCAGCATTGCTCACAATAGCAAGAACCTGGAACCAACCATGCTGTCCATCAAAAGAGGACTGGATTAAAAATTGTGGTACATATACATGATGGAATACCACGCAGCCATAAAAAAGAACAAAATCATGAATTTCGCAGCAACCTGGATGGAACTAGAGTCTATAATACTGAGTGATCTCTCACAGAAACAAAGATCTGAGTATCACATGTTCTCACTCATATAGTGGACCTTGAACATCTACCACAATACTATAAAAAAAGGACTGACAATGGTGGGAAACTATGGGGGGGGTAGGGAGGGGAAGGGAGGTGGGACTAACGGTAGTCAATATCTGTCTGGGGATGGGGAGACACCCCTTATTAACAAGGGTGCCTGAACAATGCACATTTGTGTACCTAACCCTTAACTGTACCACACAATTTTCTAATAAAAAATATGTTTAAAAAAAAATGTCGGGTTTTTTTTTTTTGGTTAACTGACTCTATTTCCAAGGCTTAAAATGTGAATGGAACAAAATAGAGAATTTATTATATAGACTGTGATCCCTCATGTAACAACTATTCTAAGATTATTTTCTTAGGAGTTGTGAAAATTTTTTAAAACAGAAATCTAATGATGCGAATACATAAAATAAAATCTTCATTTATTTCACTTCATTGAAGATTAGCTTCTGTATTATATTTCATGTTTTAAAAACTGACAAAGAAGAACATATTTAATGTTTTAAAAACTGACAAAGAAGCATGTCTGAAGAACTAATCAAATATTAGAAAGAAAGCAAAGAGAAAGTATGAGAAAAACATAGCCATTTTGTTATTGTTTACTTTAAAATGAAATACAAATTTTATTGCATGATTCTATGTCTCATTTTATTGGAGACAACACCAACTATAAATATAAATATTATCTTGATATAATAGAGCTATATTTTAATTGATCTTGATTTAATAAATATTTGAGTTTCCTAATATAGGAAGTTTTATGAATTTGCTGCCCTGATGGATAATTGATAATGAATAACTATACAACAATCAAAATTCAATTTCTATTAAAAATAAATATATTTACACATTATTAAATGTTTTATATTTCTTACTTGTTTCTAAAAAAGCAAATATTAAATGTTTTTTATTGAATAATCTTAGAGTAGCGAATTTTAAATGTTTTATATTTCTTACTTGTTTCTAAAGAAGTGAATAAAAATATTCATTTTTTTTGTCTTTTGATGATTTAGAAAAATTTTAGTTCTAAATTGAAGATATGTTTTTAAAGAGCAGAGAAGGAGTCTAAAATATTTTTCAGGACTTTATTTAAATTGAAGTATTTTTAATGAATAGTATATTAAAAGATAAATTTTATTGAATATATACAATTTTTACTAATGAAATAAATGAGTCTAAAAATCAAATTCAAGTGAAGAAGTTTAAAAAAAGTGGTAGAATATCTTCTAGTCATTTTTCTAGTAAAAAATATCTGTTTCTCTAAGGATTTTTTCTTTTCACACTCAAAATATTTATATAAAGATATATAATTCACCTTCAAGTACTGGACATATTCTAATATTTTTTATACTATATAAAGTACTTCTGCAGAATATTACAAAAAGATAATTTAAAAAATTGAAACAGAAGATTTTCATTTTATTGTGATTGTTCATGACTCCAAATTTTTGGCTTTAGTATATTTCTTTGCCTTTTCCTCTTCTTCTCAAATTGTTTCATTTCATCATTTGAGTGTTAGAACATTTTTCTCATTTTTTTTAACATTCTGACATTTTATATTTCAATAATATATTCCTTCCCCTAGAGCATCTGTCTGTCCATCAAGTGGCAGTTACGGGTTGGCTCTCCCCATATCTTAGAGCTAGTCATGACCAGCCTAAGTCTCTGGCTGAAAGGATGTCTTTAGTCTAAATAAGAGTCTACATAAAGTTTAGATAGATTCTTTTGCTAGATAATACAAAATGGCTTCTCTTATCTGCTAGAACCTTTCAAATGGATCATGTTAGGATAGTTTAAAGATCTAAATATCATGAATTACTAAGGAATCACATAATAAAACAGATTTCAGCACCCTGGGCTAAACTTATGATTTCATACATCCGGGCTAGCCACGTTCCAAAAGGGACACCACATTCTTTGGTTGACAACAAGAGTCTGGTGTCTAAATACTCAGAATTTAAATCCTGAATCTAGCAGTAACGCCTTGAGGAAATTGCAGATATTACTGTGCGCTTAGTATCTTAACATGTAAAATGGACATGATAATACTTACCTCACAGTAGTGTTAAAAAGACAAAAAATGAGATAATTAATGAAATCTAATAAATGATAGCCATGTTTTAATTTTATAGTTGGATGAAAATTGTCTTTAATATAACAGAATAAATAAGAACAATGTTTTTGTAGTATGGAATTTATAAATACAAATATTTGGTTAGAAACATATGCCTCTAAAGTCCCAAAGAACAGAGGAAGAAACTATATTTCTAAATTCCATGGATATGTGCTAAAAATTACATGCACTGATCAATAAAGTGTGAAGGGGCCAATGAAACAGACTGTAGTTTTCTAGGACAGTAATTTTGTTCCATGAATTATTTATAAGGTTTAGTGAAGTAGACACACACAAAAATATGGCAGCATAAGGCTTACCTTATCTGTCATAATCTTTCAGACATTAGCAATGAAGTTATAATAATTTACCACATGCCGGGACATCCACCAAAAATGTAACATTGTGTCATGTAAAAAATATTTCATAATATGTAAAAGAAATTAATCCCTATTGAGCTGCTAAGTATCTGCTGTGTTTTCCCTAATTGTTGGGTCTTTCTTCTCATAGCAATGTGGAAAATGAGTTTTTCAAATAAGAACATCTTCTTCATGCGACCTTTTTAACATCTGGAACATCACAGCCAGTAAATGACACTACAGAATCATAGCCATTTATGCCTTATTTTACATGTTTACATTTACAGTTACAGAGGAAGCTGAAGATTGATGGCGGGAGAGAGTAGCACAAGGTAGCATAACTGGTAGTGACCATGGCAAAATGCAAATCACTGCTTTGCAATTTTCAATCCTTTATTCTTTCCACTTCAGTTCCTGCCTAATTTATAAAGTATTATGGCAGGAAGTAACAACAAGGAAAACAAAGTCAGACTTCATTTTATGCTGAATGCGATTATTAGATTAAGGATGTTTTATTGATGTTATAAATACATAATGATTATAAGACAATAATAAGATGGTATCTTGACTACAGGAATAGCCGTAGATAATAATAGCGTGTATTTATTGGGTCCTTTCTATGTCTCATGTCATCTTCTAAAGCGTTATGTGTATTAACTAATTCACCTCCTGATGAAGGCATCATTATTAATTATTACTCTTCATTTACAAAGGAGGACACTGAGTCACAGGAAGTTTAAGCCAAAGATATAATCACATCATCTAATAATTTCTTTTTCTCCTTTATGATGGTGGCGTATATAAGATCTAAAATGACTGTAGCAAGGAATAAATGATTATTGTTTATTCTGTTATTGAGGTGTTCTAAGAAAACAAATATGTTCAGAGTAAACACATAGAATGATGACCCATCTAGGATTGTATCACAAGTTTTTAAGGAAAATGCAGAACTGATTCAGCACCACAACAAATATATGAATCAGACTGTGCACTATGTTATCTTTCCTAGTTGTTAATGTCTTAAAAATTGAGAAGAGCTCATAATTCATCCTTTTTTCTCCCTACTACCTCACATTGGGGCTAAGAACCACTGACTTGTTGTTGCCTGCTGTTTTTGGTATATTGATCTACTCTAGATACCAGTGAGACCAAAATGACAGAATTTTATATTGAGGTAGAAGAGGAAAGGCCACTTCTTCTTAATGTCCTTTTCTTGAACGTTCTTCTTCCAATTTAAGTTAATTTGAGAGATTTCCCCTTTTTCTGAGAGAGGTGCCTTTGATTTGCACTGAGAGATTTTGGGCTGATTGAGTGTTTCTTCAGAAGAGGAAAATATCACTTTACAATAATGTATTCTGGCAGTGGGACCCTGAATTGCTAGAGTAAGCATTAGTTAGTGAAGAGAGGGAAGACACTTTTTAAATTATTAAAGTACAATTCGTACATCATATCTCTAACATTTCCAGGGAAAAACTACTGAAGAATTTATCATTTGTAGATTTATTTTCTCATAAACCTGGTCTCCTTTTAACTTTTCTTCATGAAAAATTCAGTGGTTCACTTCCCATAAAAATATCATTTATGCTAGTTATGATGACAGTAAGAAAAGGTTAGAAAGTTACACTGTGGTATAGTAAGCTGCCAGTCATATATGAAACACCTGTGAATAAAAACACAAGAAGCTCTGTTCTCCTCATTGCGTTTGTGTTTCCGATGCTTCGAGGGAGGTAGACACCAATTTTCATAACTGAGTCTTCAAAAATCATCAGAATGATTCTACCCATTCCCAGACAGCATTGAAATTGCAAAGAAACATTTAAGTATTTGACATGCTTTTGAGGTTTCTAGGCCCAATTCTCCATCAATTGTAATGAAGTTATTTTCCCTGCATAGTAACCAGACTCTGCTTGAATTTAATTTGAGGAGCTACATTCATGTTGGGAAGACTTTTTCTAATTATTGAAACACAACAGAGTCATCAGAGAAGAGCTTGTTATTACAGAGATTTTTCTGTCCCCAATACCAAAATAATGATGACTTCAAAAACAGAGCACATAGCAAGTGACACATAGTTTTAATATATATAATGCATGGGTAGGTGAATGAAAAAGACCCAATACAAACACCTAAGTCAAGCAAATAAAATATAACTCCCTCAATTATTAACTAATGGAAATATAACACTGATTTCAGACTTAAAATGGGAAAACAACAAAGGAAATAAAAGACTCACCTAAAAAATATAAAGAGTAATGCTCAGAAATGAATAGTTTAACTTCTAGTAAGTGTTGCAAAATCCTTCTGGAAGGTAGGGATAAAGATGAAAGATTACCAAAACAAGACCATTACTACTCACTGGCATGGAAAATGGGATTATGTCCAAAAAATGCCCTTCTATCCGAGTTATTTTTCCCAAATGCTACTGCATCTCTTTTGTCATAAAGCCAAAAAGTGCTATGTGAATTTACCTCAAAAAACGTAAATATCTTTATAAATGCACAGGGGAAAGTCCTCATATAATTCATAATATTCTATGTAGATATAAAACTATCCTGTTCACTACCCTCTTCTTATCCCCACTACCAAAACAAATTCAAAGACATTTCAAGGTTTTGTGGGGGTATCATCATGAGTTTGTGCTGCAGGAACCTTTCTCTGTTGCTCTCAGACTCAAACTCAAGCCATTGAATGGGCCTAAAATGCCCATACTGCTAAGTTTACTCCTCTAGCCTTGGCCCAGCTCTTACCATTTCAAGTATATTGAATAATTTTCTTAAATATGTGATTTTTTTCCTGACCTTTTCAATTTTCTTTGTACAAAATGCTCTTCATATCTCTTTTGCTTAATTGTGTTGCTCAAGTTTCCACAAAAATGCCACTTCCTCAGGCTAAACTTCTCTGAAGCACCGCTACTTACCTCTGTAGCATCCTATTGAACTCCTTCACATGATAGCTGTAATTGCCTTTTTCCTGTCTGTCTTTTTCTGGATACACAATGCTTTTCTGCACCATTGAGTTGCCCCATTCAACACCATTATATAGCCAAGCATCTGCTTCATAGCAGTACTCAATAAATATTTATTGAATTGATAGATCCATTCAATATTCCACAGAGTCCTAGAATCTTTCTTACTACCAATGTCTGACATTAATCTGTGGCTAAGGAGAGGAGATAGTTTCTCTCTTGAACTTGGTGGTACAGGTGTGCCTCAGTTGGTTTTGTGTTGCTAAAACAGAATGACCAGAATGAGTATTCTTATTAAAAAATAAATTTATTGCTTACAGTTCTGAAAGCTAGGAATTCCAAGATTGAGGAGCCTGCCCACATCTGGTAAGGGCGTTTTTCCTGCGTCATCTCACAGTGGAAGGTGGAAGGGCAAAAGAGCACACTCAAGAGCAAGAGTGGTCAAGAGGGTGCTGGACTTGCTTTTATAAAGGACTCATTCCTGCAATAATGGCATTAATCTGTCTACAAGGACAGAGCCTTTGTGGTCTAATAGCCTCTTAAAGGTTCCACCTCTTATTACCTTCACAATAGCAATTACATTTCAACATGAGTTGTGAAGGGGTCATTCAAACCACAGCAAGGTGGAAAGCAAACCACTGCTGAAAGAGTAATCTGTTTCCTACTCTAGCTAACTGGTAACTCTCGACTGATAAAAGAAAAATGCAAACTAACCATATTTGATTGTTCTGCCTATTCATTTAACCCACTTCATCTTTGATGTTTAGTTCAAATTACTCCTTTGTTCTGGAAAGCCTGCCTTGACTTCTCTAACAGATGGATCTCCATTTATCTCTTCCATCCCTTACTATCTATCCACCTGGAGGTGCTTATAATAATGACCTATAAAGAGTTGTCAGGATTCATCTGCCAAAGGTCAGTGGTCTGGATGTATGACTTTGTTGGGAAGCACTTAACTTGATGAGTTTATTGTCCTGTATCCCATTATGGTACTTAAATTTGTGTATTGTAACTCAGTCTGCTCAGTATCCTGAAATTGATCAGTATCAAGGAAAGTGTCTTATATTCATCACTCATACTAAATTGTAGTATGTATATATATATCAAAAAACCTATTCATTAATTTATAATGAAGAAGACAAGCATTGAATGGATATGACTTTGATGTTAACCAACCAGCTTTTTAGCCCCATAGACATGCTGCACAGAATCCAAATTATGAGAAGTTTGCTTAGTGAACCCTGGAATCAGAACAAGGGGAATTACACAAATATTGAATGGCATCAGGCTCTAATGGTTTTGTTATTCCCTTTTTACAGTAAGGCTATAAATATGTTGATAATAAAATTTATCGTCCAGACTGAGATATCCTTGAGAGTTGAAGAGAACACTATTACAATTACACTGGGACAATAAGTGTCAGGATTGTCTAAGGCAAACTTGTACATATGGTCACCAGAGATTTTATATGTCAAAAAGACAGTGGGATCCGCTCTTTTCTAAAGAATATTCAAATGACCATATGGACAATTCTAATTGTATGTCTGATTTTCTATATTTCTATAGCTGATTAATCCATCTCCTGCTTGGGTGTGATATACAGAATTCTAAGATTACCCCCAAGATTCCAGTCTTATTAGGTACACATCCTGGGGTGTAGATACCAACCCTGTGAGTGACTATGATGAGTAAGTCATTCCCTTGATTAGGTTATGATAATGGCATTGACACTCTTGCAATTATGTTCCTTATGTAAGATTCTGCCCTAGTAACTGAAGAGAATTTCCCTTCCTAGGTTTGAAGAAGCAAGAGACCATGTCGTGAACTGGTTCACAAAGCAGGGAAGGTCAGCTTCTAAGAACAAAAGGATTCAGTTTTACATCTGCAGGTACTGAATTCTACCAATGGCCAGTGAGCTGAGAATTCCAAGCATCAGATGAACCACAGTTCTGGCTGACAGTTTCACTGCAGCCTCTGAGATGAGATTCTGAGCAGAATATACAGCTAAACCATGCCCAGATTTATGGAAATGGTGAGATAATAAATTTGTGATGTATTAAGCCACTAAACATTTTTGATAATTTGCTACTCGGTGAGAGAAAACAAATACAAAAAGCTTTGCCTGGTAGTTTCTGATATCAGATAATAGTCAATTCCTGCTGGAGGAAGGCAAGAGAGAGTTTTCTCCCTGAGAACAAAGACAAAGTTTTACTCTTACCCTGTGTGTCCCAAAGTACCTGTTGCAATGCTGGACCAGCAGACAGTGCTCTAAAAATATCAGCCAGTGTATGCATCAATCAATCAATCAATCAATCAAAAAATAATTCATTAATTTACAGTGATTTATTTTGATTTCCTCAATTTTTTTCTATTCCACAAGAGAAGGTAGAAGGCTATTAAAAATGGTATTTGTGTCAAACTGTTCTGTTTAAAATATGTCCTGTTGATCTAGGAGTACTGCATGATCTGTTCCATGCTTCTTCACCAGCCTCTTCCACCACCATTAATCTCTTCCTGTACATGTTTCAACCACTCTGCAATTCAGTCTATTTGTGTGTGTGTGTATGGAGAAATATTCATGTGGTAGACTTTTCATGAGAATATCAATGAAATAATACATTAACAGAGGTTAGAGGAAATCCTACCAAGTGCACAATAAAGTCTAGTTCTTGTTAATTATACTAAGGACTTTGCATATGCGGTTCCTTCAGTCTATAATGCTCTTCTTATTACTCTCTCCTTCTTTATCAGGCTAAGGAGGTAATTCAGCCTTCAGATCTCAGTTTAAATATTGTTTGCTTTGGAAGAATTTCTGACAGCACCCACCAGTGTCATTAGATTTGGCTTCCATTATATAATGTTACAGTTCACTTTATTTTTTCTGCATAACAAATGCTATGCTTGAATGTGTTCCCAAAATTTCATGTGCTGGAAACGTAATCCCCAAATTGTATACTGATGTCATTCAGAGGGGGGCCTTTAGGAGATATTTAGGATGTGATAAGGTGCTCAGGGTGATGTCCTCATGATGAAACTTGTGGCTTTATAAGAAGAAAAATAGTAACCTGAGCAGGAATTCTCTTGCTTTCTTACCATGTGATGGCCTCTGTCATGTTATGATGTAGTAAACAAGCCCTCACCAGATATAGTACCTCACCATTCAACTTGCCAGCCTTCAGAACTACAAGAAATGAATTTATTCTGCTCAAAAATTACCCAATATGTGGTATTATATTATAGCAAGAGAAAACAGATGATGAAACCAAATAAAAAGTTATTTAGATTATTCGTTGTATTGTGTCTGTCTATCCCTCTAGACCATACACCTTACAAGTGAAAAGAAACTATCTGCCTATTTGCTGTCATTTTTATAACTCCAGAACAAGGTTTGGTCCACAAAAGCTTTTTAAAAAATGTTGTTTTAGTCTGCTTGGGATACTATAACACAATATCCAAGACTGAGTAATTTATAAATGACAAAAATTTATTACTCGCAGTTATGAAATTTGGAAGTCCAAGATCAAGCAGACTTGATATCTATTGTGGACTCATTCCTCCTAGATAGCATTTTCTACATGTTCTCACACGGTGGAAAGGGAAAGGAAGCGCTCTGTAGCCTCTTTTATAAAGACACTAATCTCATTCATGCAGACAGAGCCTTCATAACTTAATCACCTTTCAAAGGCCCAACCTCTTACTACTATTGTACTGGAAATTAGGTTTCAAACTATCAGTTTTGGTATGGACATGAACATTAAGATCCTAACAATTTTGAAATGGTGAATGCATTAAAGTGATTACAGTAAAAACATTCACTGGGGGAATAAATTCATACTAATGAACTGGCACTTAAAATTTTGGCACAACCCAAAAATGAACCCAAACTTAAGAGGGTGTGCCAATGAATTAAAAGAAAACATATATTTAAATTATTAACCTAAATTTTTCAAATATTACATCACAGAGGAATTCCAAGAGTCACTCTAGCTGCAACTGTATTCATTATTTCTGATATGACTGGGAAAAGGCCTGCATCAAAAGTTTACCTCTCCATCTTTCATATGTCAGGTTAAAGTTAGCTACTATAACTAAGAAACTTCCACATTTCAGAAGTACAATGAGAGTTAACGTTGGCCAGGCTCGGTGGCTCAGCCTGTAATCCCAGCACTTTGGGAGACCGAAGCGAGTATATTGCCTGAACTCGCAGGTTGGAAACCAGCTGGGGCACCTTGGTGAAGCCACATCTCTACAATAAATAAAAATATTTATTTACTCCTTAAATAAAAATATTAGCTGGGTGTTGTAGCACGCACCTGTTTTTCCGGCACCTTGGGAAGCTGAGGTGGACAGATGGCTGGTGCCCAGCAAGTCAACGCTGGGATAGCCACGAGCATGCCACTGCACTCCAGCCTGGGTGAAGGACTGAGATTCCAACTCAAAAAAAAAAAAAGTTGTGACAAATCCTAGGTGGGTGGTCTTAGTTAATGTCTTTCTTCCAGTCAGGTATTCAGGAACCCCAGTCTCCTCTCATCTCGTGGCTTTGCCATCTTGCTGTTTGGCCCCTTGCCCCAGAAGGGAAAAGCTCAAGGGAAATCAGTAAGTGAAAGATTTTTATGAACCAAATTGGAAGTGGAGGACCTCACTCCTGCTACTGTTCTGTCAGTTGCAATTTTAAAATAACTATTCCACGATTAAAATAGGTTGAAGATGTTGTCCACGTGCATCCTCAGGAAGAAGAGGAAGCTGGTGTGATAAAGAGTTAGTCTCTGAGACACTATGGAAAATCACAAGTGCTTCCCTCTTCCCACACCACTTCAAAGTTGGGAGGGCTGTAAAACTGAACATGGACATTTTTTAAAAAATGTCTACCTCTTGTCTGTGACCTTCAAGAGTGTAAAATGCTCTAGGCATACATTATGTTAAAATGACCCCAAATGCCACAAATTAAGTATGATAATAGCAACCTTGAGTAAGTCAAGTATCAATCTTTCTAGTACATAAAAACATTACTAAATTAAGCTTTTCCCCTCTCTATTTTTAACAGAATATTTGGGAATTTGATTATTACAGCCCAGTTATTTCTAAAAATGAGTAACACTTCCACAGGGCACTGCTAAAATGCACAGAGGCATTTTAATTGCCTATGAATATTCAAAGCCTCATTATTGTTGCAGTTTATAATTACCAAATTCCCTTGACAAAAATGTGCAGCATACAATAAAAAAAAGGCAATCCATTTAAAAGTGTTGACATCCATGTTCAGCCATTTCACTTTAATTCTTGGCTATTGAGTCTGTATCATTACAATTCATTTTGGGGAGATGCTGAGATTGAGTACATTCTTTCCCCTTGTAAGTGCAGCCTGTTGATTGTGTACGTTTCTTCTTAAAGCACAGCATATTTTACACAAGTCAGTAGATGTATTGAACTGCTATAAAACTTAAACTGAAACTTGGATAGAGATCAAGATTTGTGTGCAATACAAAACAAAACCAGAACTTGGGAATATATCTTCCTGGCTTTGGAAGAATCATGATATGGTGCACTGGAAGTAGAAACGAATTTGCAATTCTAAGCCTTTAAAACATGGAAAGAATTTCACGAAAAATTACCATTTTGCAAACAGAAAGATGGACATCTTTTTTTTTTGGTGATTAAAACAGACCTGAAAGAAAGTCACACAATAAAAAATAAAAAACTCTCCAAGTCATCCCCCAATATGAGACAGGTTGTACTTAAAAGTTTGCAGACCAATTCATTTCATCTATAAATATTTATGGAATTTCTTTCTTGCACCAAGAACTCTGCCAGTAGAAGGAAACACCCAGATAAATAAAGTAAAAGTAGTATCCTGAGTAGCTAATTTCCATTTATCTATTATTTTCTTTCTTTCTTCTTATTTCCTTTGCAAAAATCAAATTATAATTATTCAGCAAATGTTACCTGAAGATCCATTATGTGCCAGGAAATGTGTAGTTGATGATATCAAGTTGTTCATGGAATATTTCAGTAGACAGACACATAACCTTACAATTATAACACAGTGTGGAAGCTCAGTGAAAAAGCAGGAAAAAGAGCATTTTTCTTCACAACCCTTTCCATTCTAGAGCATCAAGAGAGAAATCCTGGAGAAACTAATCCATGATTTAAGTAATAAAAAAAATTTAAATTAGTTAAAATAGTGAGGATGGAAAGGTGGTCCAGAATTAAAAGCAGGAACATAAGTGACGAGAAAGAACAGAAGTTTTGTATATTGAACTAAAATTTTAGGCTCTTGGTGCAATATAAAGGCTGGAGGTAGAACACTATCCAGACCATGTGAACTGAAGTAGAGAAAAGTTAGATCTTTCAATGAATGAAGAGGAAATGATATTTGGAAGGTAAATAATCCATATTTATGAAATAATCACTGTGAGGTCCTGAGCTCGGTGCTTGCAGTGTTTAACAGATCAAGTAGACCAGAATAAAGAGGGCTCTAGCACGCTACATCTCCACAGGAAAGGGTAGGCTATGGAGATAATAGCAGGCTTATCCCAAAATGCTTATCAGTGCACCTTGATTCCACTCCCAAATGTATACATCTAGAAATTTTGATCGATTCTTGAACTGAAAGAATATAAAATAGTTGGGGCTCAGCCATATTCATTTTATTATTTGAATTCCCCTTCTCTGCCCCACTAAAATCAATAAAAATCAATAACATAAAGAATTTGAAGAAGATACTATGTATGATTGAGTTCATAAATATATAATAAAATAGGCGCTGTAAAAAGGCTAATACCTAATATTTTTGGATGTCCAAGGAATATTAGAAACTTTAAACATATTCCAGACTACAAAGGAAACCTTGCTGAGTTTCCCCAAAGTATACATTGTAAGCTACAAATATCCCATAGTTTCTGGTTGCAATATAATAAAACAAATAATTAAAAATAAAGGTTTCATCATTTGCCCACTACTTGGAAATTGAGCAAAGTTCGAGAATTATTTAGATTTTAATTCTGTTTAAAAGAAAAGTTGAAATATAACTAGTGGTTATTTAGAAAGTTAAAAACAAAAGTGATGGCACCAAATGTTAAGGAACGTGGAATACTTTCCACTCTTAGAGGCAAATTCACAGCATTTGTATACATATGCTATGTGAAATAGCCTTGAAGACTTGACAGACTTGTTCATGAATTTTTGCTGAGTAATAATAACATTAGTTTGTTCCTTGTATTCTTAGAATAAAATAGAAATGCCTAACATTTAATGTTTTATTTATTTATTTATTCATTCATTATTTATTTTTCTGAGTCAGCTTTCACAGAAAAACATTTAATGTTAACACTAAATGTTTAACATTTTATTAACATACATCAGAAAGTAGAACTCAAAGAAATAATTGTAAAACATGATAGGAAAGTAATATATTTTATATATAATGAACTCTTATAAGTGGATAGAACAGGATGAATACTCCAATAGCAAAAGAGTAAAGACCTTAACAGACAATTTAAGAAAGAAGAAATACACATAACTAAACGTCTGTAAAATCTCCTTTATTAGTAAACAAAGCAGATGTGAATTAAATAAGATGTCATTTTTTTGCCAATAAGAATTCAAGCTAATCTTTTTTGCACATTTACTCTGTGAGAAATAACAGTTCTAAACTCTTTATACATATTAACAACCTTAGAGGGTAGGTATTATTAATAGCATCATTTGATAAATGACAAAATTGAGCAATGCATAGATTATGTAATTGTCCTTAGCAGTGGACGTGAGTCAAATTGACAAATATTTAACATATGACACTACCCAGTGCTGAGATGGTAGAGTAGAATGGCTTCCTTGTAAATACCTTGAGCATAAATTGGTACAATTTTCCTGGAGTGCGATTTGACAAATCTTTAAAGTGTTTTATCTCTATGGATTTGTACTGAAGGAAAAAAAGTCATAGAAAGGTAATGTTCAAGGATGTTTATAGAAATGCTACATTAATAAAGTACTAATTTTATGATTAGATATTTAAGAAAAGGGGTGGTATAGTATAACCAGAAGAGAAATACTATATAGCCATTTAAAATCATCCTCATAAAGAATATATAATACGATGGGGAAATGGCTATGATATAATGAAATCCATAGCAGCGGGATTCAGAACTATAAATATCACAGATATCATAAGATTCTGATTTTACAAATTCTGTAAATGCATGCACACATGAACATACACACACAGGCATTCGCACACACAGTAAATGTAAAAATCAACCAAAATTTTAACAGAGATGATCACTGAAACATTAGAAGGTATAGTCTATGTAGAGACGAGGTCTTGCTATGTTTTCAAACTCCTAGGCTAAAAAAAAAAAAAAAAAAAAGAAGGTATTGTCTAGTTTATTTAATTTGCTCTTTTCTTGTGTAATTTTCACAATGAGACTATTAATCTTATAATTACAAAAAAGAGATTAATTTTTGAAGTGTGCATTGTATAAATGTTAGATTTGAAGCGGGTAGAGTCAGTTAGAGTCAACATTATCAAAAAACAACAGCTGTTATTGAACATAGGGTCTCACTTAAGTTAATGAGTAAATATCCTTCATAAGCAGATATGTAAACAGGACCTTGATTAATGAATATGCTAACTGTTCTTCTCTGCTACACACATTAACCTCTGTTTGGTTTTTAATTGTGACATATTCTTATGAGAAAAGACTATTAAATTTATCATTTCCCATCAAATATTGAAGTTACATTTTCAGAACTTTTCTACCACTTTTGCTACCATCAAGAATAATATGGGATAAGGATGACATCTAGCTCCTTGCCACCACTCAAATCTCCCATTTGTTTGCCATCAACCTTCCTTGAAAGGTTAGCAAATGATTCCTATTCTGATAGGGTGGGGATAAAAACAGCACTCAGGGCAGGAAACAAACTATATAGCCAGCATGTCTCTTTAGCCTGACTCCATGTGTCTCTGTCCTGTTCTCATGTACTTTCCTACTAAATTCTTCCTTAACTTTAGTCTTTATTAAGTCGGGGAGGGGGATATTTTCTGAATCAATGGGGGGTATTTCCCACTCATAATATTTTGTAAAACTCCCCTGGTGATGCCAGTGTGAAACCAAGTTTGAGAACCACTGAGTTAAGTTTGGGTTGCACAAAGTAAATAAAATCTTGATATTTACTTGTGAATCCTCTTTCCCAAAACAAAGTCTGAACCTCCTTAGCAACATTGGGGCACAAATCATCTAAAATTAAAAATTGTCACAATTTCAGGCAACCCAAGTCCATTCAAAAAAGTTAGCAAGATAGTGAACCTATTCCCCCCTCTTCTTTCCGTGTAGCAAAAATGGTGGCATACACGAGATGTAAGGCAAGGCGCATCATTCCTGATTTCTTTTCACTGGTTTCCACAGAGGAAAGAGTATCAGAAGGAAAGGATAGACAAGTGCCATGTCCAACATCCTCTTGGACACACAAGATTTTAAGATAACCATTTTATTCTCCCACTCTGAGCCTTTCCCTAACCAGTCTTTCTCATGTCATCTACTCTTGGTCATCTAATCTCAAACACCATTTACATTTCTTTCAACAAAGCTCAGAAGAATGTGTGTTGCCTCATTCTTTATTGGAATTTATTTCATTTGTTGTGGCTTTTTTCATCTTGCTGAATGGTCCATAACTTGTCACATATTTGTCACAATTTGTTTCTAAGTAAATATAAACTCAAAACATCTCCATATATGTTTATACCCATTCACATAATCACATATTTTATTTTATAAACTCTTATTATTTATATAACTTTTTTGTACCTCATTCTTTTGTTTTTTTTGAATTGGAGTCTCACTCTGTTGCCCAGACTGGAGTGCAGTGGCCGCTCTCGGCCACTGCAGCCTCAACCTGCTGGGCTCCAGCGATCCTTCCGCCTCAGCCTTCCAAGTAGCTGGAACCACGGGTGCGCACTACCACACCCGGCTAGTTTTTTAATTTATTGTAGAGATGAGGTCTCGCCAAGTTGCCCAGGTGGGTCTCAAGCCCACAGGCTCAGGCAATTCACTCACCTCAGCCTCCAAAGGCGTGGGATAACAGGCTGAGCCACCGAGCCCGGTTCGTACCTCATTCTTAATCTAGAGAATTCTCTTTTCTAATAGGACCAATTGTCCTCCTAAGCAGTATTACCTATTGCCCACTTTAGTTGTTTTACATCCTATGAGAGAGGGCCTGAGAAAGTTGCAGAAGACTATCTAGCAATGGCAAAATCTTCTAAAATATACTAGCAATTATTATTATAGACCTGTTAATCCAGACCTGTTAGTGACCCTCAGCTAAATCTGTCTTTTTAAAAACTCAGTAAATGAATGCTTACTTAATATAGCAATATCTAAAAATTTAAATGCTATATAATTTCTCAAAAATGAAATGCTTTTGAACTGGAATAATATTATTTTCATAATATGACCTTCTTTATTAGTTATTTTCTAATAGTACTTGTTTACTTCTTACTTTGAATTAAGAAAAATTATTTTGAGAATCAAAAGAGTAATTGTAACTGCATTTTTATTTATGTATATATTTTGAAAATAAGCCCTGACGATTGTATCCAGAACCTAAATTAACTTATGAAAAGAATGGTGAAATAAATTGTAAGGCAAGCATAAAAAGAATACTGTTCACTGTGTCTTTTCTCCTTCACTCCTCATTGTTTGGTTTTCCTAGGGCTCTGTCTAATTCTAAGGGAGAATTTAGAATTCATTAACAGTGTAAAGAGCTGCAAAAGTAAGGGGAACCATAAAGGTATGGAAGACTAGAGAGAGAAAGGTACACAAGGAGAGAAACGTTCAAAAGTTTCAAAACAAAAAGGAAGAAACTTCTACAAGGTGTCACAATTTCCAGGCCCTCATTCTCTTTCGATCTTAATCATGCCTCTTGGGATCCTGGGTACTGTAAATTAAGAAAAAAATAGTTGAGATATATGAGGTTTATGACTAAGTGAAATATACCACAAGAATCAGACAAAGCTCAATCTCAGCCTAATTCAGGAAGAGGGACTTTCATAAAGGTTTTAATAGCATCATAATTCCTAGATCCTTGTTATACAGTCCATCACTCTCAAACTTGAAAGCACAGTGGACCATTTGTTTATCAGAGGCTATGGAGGAGATGAAGTGACCCATATTAGGAGAGACAACTTGAGTTTTCCGCTCTAATACTTCTTTCCTGAACAGGCCTGTTGTGTCCTTTGATATACAAAATGGTTTCTAATGAGAAGACTTAACAAATGCCCACATCTTAAAATTTTAGATTTTATGTGCTCAAGGGAGTGAAGCATAGATTATTCTCCTTTGTCATGAAGACAATCGTGTATGAGTGATTTAACTACAGGAATGTTTGTTTAGAACAGACATTTATTTATTTATTTATTTATTTATTTATTTATTTATTTATTTATTTATTTATTTATTTGTTTTTTGAGTTGGAGTCTCACTCGGTTGCCCAGACTGGAGTGCAGTGGCCGCTTCCGACCACCGCAGCCTTGCCTGCTGGGCTCCGGCAATCCTTCCGCCTCAGCCTTCCAAGGAGCTGGAATTACAGGCATGTGCTACCATGCCCGGCTGATTTTTTTGATTTATTGTAGAGATGAGGTCTCGCTGCCCAGGCGGGTCTCGAACCCGCGGGCTCAGGCAATCCACTCACCTCAGCCTCCCAAAGGCGCGGGATTACAGGCTGGGCCACCGAGCCCGGCTTAACAGACATTTATTAAGTAGCAAATGCTTATCAAGTACATACAAATATCAAATTTATTGAATCCTCATATTAATTTTAATAGATAGATTGTATTATCATCACCAAACTAATATTTACAAAGGGGAAACCTGACATGAAGATAGGCTAACTGATTTGCTTAACATTGCATAGCTAGTAGGCAAGATGTAGAGAGTACAGGTCCAGGGGTCATGTTACCTCTGACTTGATTAGGAAAAGAAGACATTTTAGCCAACGAATGGGCATGCAAAACCCAACTGCCTCAGAGAGTTCCAGCCAAAGGATCATAGGTTCTAAGTGTCTGATCTTACTTTCAATTTAACTTTCATAGTAAATGGTCATAAATTACCAATAATATATATATAATACATATATTATATTTATATATATATATAATCAACATACAACGGTAGTTTAAATAAAACTGTAGCGGACAATATTTTAGAAAAGAAATGAAAGTATTAATAACATCTATTGGAATATATTCTCCTGGATCCTGAATTATGGACACTTAACTTCCTGAATCCCAGGTTAATCCAAGATTAAGTGAGGGCTTGCCATGTGCTAAGTACTTGTCAAAATTATATAATACTCATCATTTATTAATTCGTCATAACAAATCCTATGAGGTATGTACTATTAAAAATGTGGAAACTAACGAACAGAGATGTTAAATAACTTTTAGCTAGTACCCTAGCGTTTACTTATTTACATTCAAGTTCGAACCATGAATGGTGAATAAAATATTTGTAGGTGGGTGATTTTTATGATGCACTGATTTAGCAAGTTCCTAGCTTTATAAGTCTCCATCTAGTTTTCACATTAATGTAGCTTGAAATTTTCAGTATCATTTAAGGAGTGCAGTTTTTTTTGTTGTTGTTTTGTTTTTTTATTTTTTTGAGTTGGAGTCTCACTCGGTCGCCCAGACGGGAGTGCAGTGGCCACTTCCGGCCACCGCAGCCTCGCCTCCTGGGCTCCGGCGATGCTTCCGCCTCAGCCTTCTGAGCATCCGGAATTACAGGCACGTACTACCACGCCCGGCTGATTTTTCTGATTTATTGTGGAGATGAGTTCTCGCCAAGTTGCCCAGGCGGGTCTCGAACCCGCGGGCTCAGGCAATCCACCCACCTCAGCCTCCCAAAGGCGCAGGATTACAGGCTGAGCCACTGAGACCGGCGCAGTTTTTACTTTATTTGGTTATATTTTGTATGGAAGCTGGTAAATTAAAAGAGAAAATGTCAAAGTGTGTTTCTTTGCTGACTGGCCTGAGAAAGCATCACCAGTTTCAAATGTGTCATACCAGTTTATAAAAAATAGCTAGACTTTTAATATAACCTAGGAAAATTATTACTAGAAAGCATTTTGAAGATTTTCTCATTTCTTGATTTTTACTCTTTGAAGTTAAACTTGAATCTTTAATATGAGAAGATGGATGTTCTTTGAAATCTTCATATGACTCTTAATTGAACTCGTAAACAATTTAGAGATCAAAGATTCTGTGAGAATTTTCTTCTTTCTTTTTTATTCTACTATTGGAAGCACATGTAAATGAGTACTTGCCAATTAATAAGACTGCAAAGGACTTGAGGTCTATAGCGGAAAATGTTTCATTTTAATCTAGAGCTCACTGTCATCATTGAATTGACTGATTTTTTTCATGTATTCATTATTTCAACATATCTTTAAGTACTTAATATGTGAGGAAATTAAAACAAAAAACTGTATCTTTATGTTCTGGGAATTTAAGAATAGCTATAACTGAGGTTTAAAGATGTTTGATTAACAGGCTGCTCTACGTCAATTACTGGGAACGAAAGAAAATAAGTTAAGCCAGTTGGCAAATGTGAGTCATTTAGAGTCACTCTTAAAAGTTTTGGCAGAGATAGGCATAAGGGTGGTGGTGGTTTAAAATATATACAATTAATTTTTGATTGAAAATATTATAAATGTTATAAAAATAGAAGTACTGGGTGTTACCAGGGTATATTCAAGGGGTACCTATGGTAGTGGCGTATACAGAACCATCAGAGAAGTCTTTCTAAAGTTTGAGAGAGAGAGAGATTGAGATTTGTTCAGATAGTCAACAGAGGAAATAGCATAGCATGTGAAAAGTTCCTGGCAATTTAAAGAACTGAAACAGTCTCAGATCATTTCAGTGAATAAGTAGGGGCACAATTTTGCATTTCTAATATTCTTTGTTGAGTTATTTTGAAAATTATCCCTAAAACAAGAAATTATGGTGGCTTGACTTGTAATGCAGATGAAAAGGTTTGAGGAAAGGTGTGAATAAATACAGTAAGTCCTCTACATATGAACAAGTTCTGTTCCTAGAGTACTTCAAAAGTCCAATTTGTTCATAAGTCCAACAAAGTTAGCCTAGATATCCAACTAATACTATTGGTTATATAGTACTGTGCTGTAATATTCTTTCATAAATAATGCATTTTAAAAACACACAAAAAATAAACAAAACATTTTTAATCTTATAGTACAGTACCTTGAAAAATTTAGCAGTACAGCACAGTACAACAGCTGGCATACAGAGGCTGTTTTGGAGAGAAAGGCATGGAGAATTACTCATTGGAAGAGGAAGAGGTGGGGGGAGACAGTAAAGCTGACAGATTGTCAGCAATAGAAGATCGGGCATATATGCGTCTATCTTTGAAAGTTTGTAACTTGAAGTTTTGTATGTAGGGTACTTACTCTGTGAGACATAGTCCTGAAATTGAATGCACTTTGCCTTTGGTCAACACAATAAACAGCGCTTGTTCTTATCAAATAAGATTGGTTATTATTTTTTTTATTTCAGTAGCTTTGGGAGGCACAAATAGTTTGGTGTCTGGGCTTTAAGTGCACCCACCATCCTTACCTGCATACAGTGTAACCAATAGGTAATTTTTTTGTCCTTCCACCCTGCCCCCTCCCCCTTCTGAGTCTCCAGTGTCCATTTTACCATTCTCTACGTCTTTGCATATCCTCAGTTTAGCTCCCACTTATAAGTGAGAACATGCAGTGTTTGGTTTCTTTTTCTGAATTAGTTAACTTAGGATGATGTTCTTTAATTCCATCCCAGCTGCTGCAAAAGACATTATTTCACTCTTTTTGATAGCCGAATAGTGTATATAAACCATATATTCATTATTCACTGAATGACTGATGGGCATTTAGGTTGATTCCACATCTTTGCAAATGTGAATTGTACGTGATGAACATGCAGGTGCAGATGAGTAGATACACCTTTACTTGTCTGAGAAACCTCCATACCACTTTCCACAGAAGTTGTGCTAATTTACACTCCCACCAATATTGTATAAGCATTCCCTTTTCTCTACATTGATGCCAGTAGCTATTGTTTTTCATTTTGTAACAATGATCATACTGCCTGCCATAAGGTGAGGTCTCGTTGTGGTTTGAATTTGCATTTCCTTGATGAAGAGTGATTTGAACATTTTTTCATATGTCTGTGGACCATTTGTATATCTTCTTTGGAGAGATGTCTGTTTATGTCATTTGCCTACTTTTTAATGGGGTTATTTGCTTTTTTCTTGCTGATCTGAGTTTGTTATAAAATCTGAATATTAGTCCTTTGTCAGATGTATTGCTAGTGACTACCTTCTCCCATTCTGTAGGTTGCCTATTTGCTCTGTTGATTATTTATTTTGCTGTGCAGAAGCTTTTTAGTTTAATTCAATCCCACTTGTTTATTTTTGCTTTTGTTGCATTTGCTTTTAGGGTTTTAGCCATAAATTCTTTGTCTAGGACCATGTCTAGAAAAGTTTTTTCTAGGTTTTTTCTAGAATTTTTATGGTTGTGAATCTGACATTCAAGTCTTTAATCCATCTTGAGTTAATTTCATATATACGGAGAAATAGGGATTAAGCTTCATTTTTCTGCAAGTAGCTATTTCATTTTCTCAGCACCATTTGTTGAATTGGGTGTCTTTTTCCCAGTGTATGTTTTTGTCTGCTTTATCAAAGATCAGTTGGTGTAGGTATTTGAGTTTATTTCTGGATTCTCTATTCTGTCCCATTGGTCTCTGTGTCTACTCTTGTACCAGCACCATGCTGTTTTGTTTACTACAGCCTTGTAGCATAAATTGAAGTCAGGTAATGTGAAGCCCTCAGCTTTGTTCTTTTTGCTTAGGATGGGTCTGGCTATTCTGATTATTTTTTGGTTCCATATGAATTTTAGAATTTCTTTTTCTAATTCCAACAAAAATGATGCTGTTTGTTGGATAGGAATTGCATTGAATCTGCAGATTGCTTTGGGTGATATGGCCATTTTAACAATGTTGATTCTTTCAATCCATGAGCATGGAATGCTTCTCCATTTTTTGTGCCCTCTACTATTTATTTCATTAGAGTTTTGTAGTTTTCCCTTGCAGAGATCTTTTATCTCCTTGGTTAAATATATTCCTAAGCATTTGGCTTTTTGGCTGTTATTGTAAATGGAATTGAGTTCTTGATTTAATTCTGAGTTTGGTCACCATTTATGTATAGCAGTGCTACTGATTTCTGTGTGTTTATTTTGTAAACTGAAACTTTAACAAATTCATTTAACCAGTTCAGGAGTCTTTTGGAGGAGTTGTTAGTATTCTCTAGACATAAGATTATATTGTTGGCACACAAAAGTAGTTTGTTTTCTTCTTTCACAAGTTAGATACCCTTTGCTTATTTTTCTTGACTGAATGCTTTGGCAAGGATTTCCAATACAATGTTGAATAGAAGTGGTGAAAATGTTCATTCTTGCCTTGTTCCTTTACTGAGGGGTAATGCATTAAACTTTTCCCTTTTCAGGATGGGTTTGTCATATGTGGCTTTTATTATTTTGAGGAACGTTCCCCCTATGCTGATTTGCTGAGGGTTTTTAATCATAAACGGATGTAGAATTTTACCAGATTTTTTTTGCATCAATTGAAATTATTATATAACTTTTGTTTATATTTCTCTTTATGTAGTGCATCACATTTATTGACTTATGTATGTTGAACCTCCCTTGCACCTCAGGGATAAAACCCACTTGGCTGTGGTGTATTTATTATTTTTTTTTAATAATGTGCTATTGAATTCAGTTTGCTAATATTTTGTTGAGGATTTTTTTGTCTATGTTCATATGGGATATTGGTCTGAATTTTTCTTTTTTCGTTTTGTCTTTTCCTGACTTTGGTTTCAGAGTGATACTGGCCTCGTAAAATGAGTTAGGAAGGATTCTTTCCTCTTCAATCTTGTGGAATAGCTTCAGTAAAATTGATACCAGTTCTTCTTTAAAGGTCTGGTTGAATTCAGCTGTGAGCCCATCAGGTCCTGGACTTCTCTTGATGTTGTTGTTGGGAGAATCTAATTACTGTATAAATCTTGCTACTTAGCATCAGTCTGTTCCAGGTTTCTATTTCTTCCTGATTTAGTGTTGGAGGTTGTATGTTTCCAAGAACTTATTCACTTCCTCTAGATTTTCCCATTTGTCTGCATAGAGGTATTCTTAGTAGTCTTTGAGAACATTTTGAACTTTTGTCATATTGTAATGTCTCCATTTTCATTTCTAATTGAAATAAATTGAATCTTTTTTTTTTTTTTTTTTTGCTTCTTTTGATTTTTGGGGGTTTTTTTTGTTTTTGTTTTTTGAGTTGGAGTCCCACTCAGTCACCCAGACTGGAGTGCAGTGGCCGCTCCTGGCCACCGCAGCCTCGACCTGCTGGGCTCTGGCCATCCTTCCGCCTCAGCCTTCTGAGTAGCTGGAACTACAGGCATGCGCTACCACGCCCGTCTGATTTTTTGATTTATTGTGGAGATGAGGTCTCGTCGCCCAGGCAGGTCTCGAACCCGCGGGCTCAGGCAATCCACACACCTCAGCCTCCCAAAGGCGCGGGATTACAGGTTGAGCCACTGAGCCCGGCCCTCTTTTTGCTTCTTAATTGATCTAGCTACCCTATGAATTTTGTTCATCATTTCAAAGAATCAACTTTTGTTTCATTGATCTTTTGTATTTTTTATGTCAATTTCACTTAGTTCTGCTCTGATATTTTTTATTTATTTTTTTCTGCTAGCTTTGGGTTTGACTTGCTCATGTGTTTTTTGTTTGTTTGTTTGTTTGTTTTAGTTCCTTGAATTGTGATGTTAGGTGGGCAATATGCATTCTTTTAATTTTATTAATGTAGGCTTTAAGTGCTATAAATTTTCCTCTGAGCACAGCTTTGTCTGTGTCCCAGAGGTTTTTAATAACTTTTTTCATTGTTGTCATTTGTTTCAAGTGATTTTTAAATCTTCATCTTGATTTCATTGTTTACTTGGGGATTATTTAATATAGATTGCTTAACTTCCATGATTTTGCTTTGTTTCATGAGTTCTTGTTGGAGTTAATTTCTAGTTTTATTCCATAGTGGTCTGAGAAGGTGTTTGATATAATTTTAGTTTTTTTGAATTTGTTGAGACTTGATTTGTGAGCTATCATATGCTTTATCTTGAAGAATGTTGCATGTGCTGATGAGAAAATATATATTCTGCAGTCATGGAATATAATGTTCTGTAGATGTCTGTTATTTCCATTTCCTCTAGAGTCTTGTTTAACTTGAATGTTTTTTTGTTGACTTTCTGCCTTGATCATCTGTTTATTGGTATTAGAGGTGTGATATAGTCTCCTACTATTATTGTATTGCCATCTGTCTTTCTTTAGGTTTGGTAGAATTTTTTTTATAAAGCTGGGGGCACTGATGTTATGTGATATATATTTAAAATTGAATGTCTTCTCATTGGATTCATTTCTTTATCATTATATAATAACCATCTTTGTCTTTTTTTACTGTTGTTAATTTAAAGTCTGTTTTATCTGATGTGAGAATGGCTACTCCTGTTCTTTTTTGGTTTCCATTTGCAAGGAACATTTTTCTCCACCTGTTTACCTTGGGTCAGTAGGGTTTGTTGTGAGTTAACTGGGTCTCTTGGAGACAGCAGATATGTGGATTATGCTTTTTAATCCATTCTGATGGTGTATATATTTTTAGTGGGACATGGAGACCATTTACACTCAGAGTTAATAATTATATGTAAGGTGTTATTCCATTCATCATACTGGTTATTATCTTGTTGCTTTATTTTATTTATTTATTTATTTATCTACTTACTCATTTATTTTCTCTATTATGTTGGTGTTCTACAAGGCCCATGAACTTTATGATTTCCAGTGTTTTTCTACTGGTATATTTCAATCTATTTTTTTCAGTATTTAGAGCTCCTTTGAATAGTTCTTATAGAGCCTGTCTAGTGGTAATATGTTCCTTCAGAGTTTGCCTCTATTGCAAAGACTTCATTTATGAAACAGTTTTGTGGAATACAAAATCCATGACTGACTGTTATTCTGTTTGAAGAGATTGAGGATGAGTCCCCAATCCCTCTGGCTTGTAGAGTTTCTTCTGAGAAGTCTGCCGTTAGCCTGATAGGTTTACCTTTTGTGTTATTTGAGGCTTTTGTCTCACTGCTCTTAAAATTCTATCCTTCACATTAACCTTTTCATAACTAGATGATCATATACCTTGTGGATGACCTTTTTGCAATGAATCGCCTGGGAGTTCTTTGAGTTTGTGTGTGGATGTTTAAACCTCTAGTAAGGCTAGGGAAGTTTTCTTCCTTTATTTTCTCAAATAAATTATTCAAAACTGTTGCTTTCTCTTCTCCCTCAAGAACTCCTATGATTCTTATGTTTGAACATTTTACATAATCCCACATTTCTTGGGGATTTTGTTTCATTCTCTTGATTCTTTTTTCTTTATTGTTATCTAACTTGGGTTAATTCAAAAGCCTTGTCTTTGGGTTCTTAGATCTTTTCTCTGCTTGCTCCAGTCTACTGTTTAAACTTTTCACTGCATTTTCTATTTTCCTGAATGATTCTTTCATTTCTAAAGTTTCAGCTTTTTTCCAATTCTCCCCACTAACCTTCCTCACCACATCTGGACTTTTCTGGTAGACTATGGTGGTTCAAGTGAGAGTCTGGCTAGTTCCAGCCTAGGTCAATGGATTTTTCATCTTCTTTGCACTCTTTGGTTATTATCACTTCTTTGAAGAATCAAAAGTTGTGCTGCTGATCTTTTTCTTCTCTTGGTGCCAAGGAAATTCTATCTTAATTTACTCTGTAAAAGAAACTCACTCTAGCTGCCACACATCAAACATCTTAATCAGAAATATCCAGATGGATGTTATTTGTTGTAAAGGTTGTAGGATCTCCTTTTTTTTTTTTTTTTTTTTACTATTTTAGAAGTTTTCCATCCATTTGTAAAAGGGTTTTCAACTCACAAAACACCTTAACAACAATAAGTAATTACAAACACTTGAGTATTCACCTTCACTAGAAGTGGGAGTCTCAAGCTTAAAGAGGTTAAGTGCTAAGAACTTTTCATTCATGGGTACTCTAACTTAATTCATACAACTATCTTCCTAAGAAAATGCAGGCATTTGCCTATAACAAGACTACTTCAGCCAATGACCTATCACATATATGATGATAGTGCCATAAGATTATACTGCCATATTTTTACTCTACTTCCATGTTTAGATATGTTCAGATACATAAATACTTTCTATTGTGTCACAGTCACTTACAGTATTCAATATAGTAATACGCTGTCCAGATTTGTAACCTATAAGCAAGAGGCTATACCACATAGCCTAAGTATATAATAAACTATCCCATCTAGGTTTGTGTAAGTGCATCCTGATGTTCACACAATGGTAAAATTGCCCAAGGAGACATTTCTCAGAGCGTATCTCAACCTTTAAGTGACACATGACTATAATGCTATTTTTGTCTCCTATTTCACAGATGGGGAAGTTCAGGTTTAAGGATGTTAAGTGACTTGCCAAGATCATATAATTTGGTGGCTCAAGAGAGTTTCTATTTCAAGTCACTGCAACTACCTCCAGCAAAATGTAGAATCCAGTCTGGAAAAGTTGAGAATGGTCTCTAAAGGCAGGGGAACTCTTCTTTTAGTCAGGTGGCCTGGAATTGCCCAAATTGTCTGCATTATACTAAGGGTCTCAATTTAGCACTTCTAGGTTCTAAATTTAATTCCTAAATATTTAGGGAGACTCATATTTCTACTAAATGGTATAACATGCTAATGTATGCACTCACACATGTATATGAATGATCTCTATGAAAATATATAGGATTATAAAATATATTCATTTTGAATATATATAATGTAGACTATATATATAAGTAGGAAATATATATTTGAATATGAAAAAATTTGTGTTCATGCATCCTCTAAGCACCTCACCATAAGTGCTCTATTTTCTAATGTGATCTTTCTCCCTATTTATTCTTGTAAAATCAAGTCCACAACTTACAGCACTATCAAAAACTTGAAATGGAGTTCAGGACTTGACTCCTTCAACAATTTATAAAAGCAGAAACTCATCCCTACGTGCTGAATCATCAACTTTAAGAAAGAAGGAGACACTAGAAAATATTGAGGCAGCTTTCAAAAATACAGCAGCCTGCATGCAAACAGGTAAACACTGGAGATTTGAAAACATAAAGCCACTCCTAATTCTCTAATGATTCAACAGATAAATCTACACCTAGATATGGATGCTAGTTTGGAAGAATGAAAAGCAACCACTGACTTTCTCTCTTTAAAAAAAATCTTTAAAAATGTACTAATCATTCTAGATATCAACTAGTATAAGTTACTCTGTGTTGGAGAATCAAATATTTATACTAAGCTATCTGGACTGGTAGACTTGTCCATGGAATAATTAATCTATAAATTAAGTAATAAATAACAAAGGACTTGAAATTGTACTTCTTGTACTAATTCAACAAATGAAGAGTCATTAATTTTTTTAGTAAATTTGTATTATGTGTATGCTATGTGCCACTTACAAGTTTTAAGTACCAGGGAGTAATGAACAAGACAACTATTTCCCCTGTAGTAGAAAGAATTTCAAGATGATCTCTGATGATCCATGCCCTTGTATAACCTCTCTCCCATTAAAGTGAGTTAGACTTAAAAATATGATGAGATATCATTCCTGTGATCAGGTTACTAATGAATTCACTTTGAGTTAATCAAAAGAGAGTTGGTATGGCTGGACCTGAGCTAAGGACCTCATCCCTACACCCATGTGGAACTGATTTCTGCCACTTTCTTGAATGAGCTTTGCAGAGAACCTTGGACCTCAGTTGAGAATGATCCCTCATAACCAACACCTTGATTACAATCCTTTGGGGTCCTGACTAGAAGATTCAGTTAAGTCATGCCTGAACCCCTTACCCATGGAAACTGTGCAGTAAAAAATGTATGTTGATTTAAACTGCTAAATTTGTAGCAATTTGTTACACAGCAGTAGAAAACTAATACAGTTCTTTGCTGGGACAAATGATGAATGAAACTCTCAAGCCTTAAAATTTTTCCTTTCTTTTGTAATCTCCTATTTCTTTGTGCTTGAGATTGTATTTCCCTTCCCCTATACGAAAGGTGTCAGGAAGGTGAGCAGATAAAAGAAACACTAAAGAAAGGGTAAGAAATATATGAGCTCATCAAAGCATATGCTAGACAAAAGGAAATGGAGTCAGTAACCTCATTTTCCCCAGGATGATGAGTTGCGCTACCGCGATGATCAATAACATTAGCTTCAAAGCCATCAACTGAAGAAATGCAAAACCAAAGGGTAACAGATAAGACCGTCAGAATAGCAGTCCCCAAGAGGAATGGGTTCCAAATAAATGAAATGACCAACTTTCAAGACAGTTTATAACAGGAACCAGACCATACCAGGTAGATGCCCCAGGTCAAAGGAAATTCAGGCAGAAAAGTAGTTTGGCAATGATATATACTGTAACATGAGAAACTAATTGGCACTAAATGTAAGAAGCAATTTTTACTTTGAGTGTTAAAAGTTTCTGTTCTCATTGAGATTACACTTTTATCTCGGAAACTCACACAGTACGGACTTCAGCTGCCTCTGCTTCTAGATTTTCATTAAAACACATGCTGTATGCAGTATTTTGATCTTGGAAGTGCTTGATATGTTAATGGTCTTGCTTTCTATTTGTGGATTTGGCATCACTCTTATTTGGTGGGCGTGATCAACCAAAAAAAGGTTGAATAGTGGGAGGACAGAATGCCCTTCACTGAACAAAGGCGAACGCTTCTAAACAGGCTATTATCTCTTCAGTCAGCCATGGGCAGGGAACCTATAGATATGAGAATTATAGTCGACTTCTGGGAGAGTAATCCTCTATTAAAAAACTCACTTGGTCTTTTTTTTAATTGCTTGCAAAATTCACTGGAATCACAAACTCCTTAGGAGGAGATCATGAACTCCTTTCTGCTTAAAATCTCTATGACAGAAACCCACGACACCTAAATAAAAAGAGAATTGAAGCTCTCCTGTGATGATCATTCAAGAGCTAATCTCGGATTCCCAGGTTCCTGTAAAATAAAACACTTTTTTAGTAGCTATCTCCAATCTTCAGAGTCTCTGAACACAGATAAGAAAACTCCCAAAAACAATTCAATTTTTTAAAAAACTAGCCACTGTGCAATAGTTCTGATATAAGTACAATTAAGAAATATGTCTAATGTCTTGCTTGACAATCATCACACTTATGAAATATGTATACATAAACACTCACACAAAATATCAGACCTTAACATTCTAAAATCCATTATGAGAAAGGTCTAAGTGATATGGACAGACATAAAATGCAAGTGAATAAATGAATTAATATATGATCAAATGAATACATAAAATAAAAATAAGATGCTCTTTGACTTTCAGTCCTTAAATCTATTGAGACCAAGACATACAAGAAGAACTCTGAGACTTAGCTTATTCCTGATAAGCATGATAGTGACATTCTTCGAAATAGAGCCCTAGAAAAAAAGCAAATTAGTTCTTTCTGGGGAAATTAGGAAGGCTTCTAGAGAGATGTTAAAAGTAAGTTTGTGTTTTTAAGAAATGGTGTTTATTACTTTAAATTTGAATTATGATAACTGATATTTGTGTCAATTATGTGTCAAATATTTTACGTGGTGCTTTTTAAATTTTTTAATTTTGAGATATGTGTAGATTTACATGCAGTTGCAAAAAATGATACAGAGAGACTCTTTATACCCTTTTCCCAGTTCCCCTAGTAGTCATCTTGACACTTCCTGGAGACTGACAGTGCTACAATCGTGGATAATAGTAGTTAATCAACAGGCATGATGTTCTATTGATGCCTAAACTCTAGAATCCAGCATCCAAAAGTGAGCCATATTTGTATTTAGTATAATCCTCTTTTCCTTAAACTAATTTCTGTCATTTTTTTACAAGTGAGAAAATGGATACATAGAGATCTTAAAATAAATTGTTATTTTAAGAAAATAGGAAGGGGGAACTCTGTAAGTGCATGTGGGAGTCAAGGTTGAATCCAGATTGTGTGCTTCTAGATGCTATATTCCAAGTGCTAGTATATACAGCATGATGCCCATTTGGACCAAATCAGTAGAAGATGAGATTCTTCTCTTTTTTTGGTTTTTTTTTTTTTTTTTTTTTTGAGTTGGAGTCTCACTCTGACACCCAGACTGGATTGCAGTGGCTGCTCCTGGTCACCGCAATCTTGACCTGCTGGGCGCCAGCGATCCTTCCACCTCAGCCTTCCAAGTAGCTGGAATTATAGGCGTGTGCTATCACGCCCGGCTAATTTTTTGATTTATTGTAGAGATGAGGTCTCGCCAAGTTTCCCAGGTG
>NW_007260597.1:64257-122891 GCF_000164805.1 Carlito syrichta
GAGTTGGAGTCTCACTCTGTCACCCAGACTGGAGTGCAGTGGCTGCTCCCGGCCACCGCAGCCTCAACCTGCTGGGCTCCGGTGATCCTTCCGCCTCAGCCTTCCAAGTAGCTGGAACTACAGGCGCGTGCTACCACACCCGGCTCTTTTTTTTTTTTTTTTTTATTGTAGAGATGAGGTCTTGCCAGGTTGCCCAGGCGGGTCTCGAACCCACGGGCTCAGGCAATCCACTCGCCTCAGCCTCCCGAAGGCGTGGGATACAGGCTGAGCCACCGAGCCCGGCTGAGATTCTTCTCTTTGAAGATGAATCAACAAGTATGCTAAGGGAGCTAATTGTGACAGTTATCGATTGTTACATTAAAAAGTACTTTAAAACTTAGTAGTTTGAACAACCTCCATTTTATTTGTTCATGATTCTATGTGTCAGCAAATTGGGCCTGTTCAGTGTGAATGGTCTTCTGCTTGGTTCTCCTAAAGTTACTCATAGCATTGTAGTTAGGCAGAAGGTTGAAGTGTGGTTGATATGAGGGGCATTAACTGGGATGGTTCATTTATGATCCATTTGGTCATTCATTTTGTTCAGGTCAGCCAGAGATAGTGGTAGTGGAAGAGTCTCCTCCAGAAAACGAGGAACAGTAGCCAAATGCTTTTTGAACTTTTTCATGTGTCACATTTTCTAATGCCCTATTAGTCAAAGCCAGCCACATGGCCATGGCTTTTCACCATATGATGATGCCTATGTCTCAGATGAAAGAGGGACTGGGTTATTGGGCAGAGGGAAGAGAAACAGGAATGTATTAGATAAGATTCGATATAAAGTCAAATCAGGCTGGCAAGGATAAGAGGAGACATTACAGATGGTTTGATGGAGGAAGTGACATTGGTTGGTTTTACAGTAGCAGTTAAAAAAGAAGAAAGGGAGAGGCTGAAGAAGGACTTGTAGGGAAGAGAAATGCCTTCAACTGAGTGATGGAACTGCTTACGCTCGTAGAGCCACTTATACTAGAATACAGAAGATGGGATCAGGAGAGGCCCAAGACCAGCTCATGAGTCTCAGACTAGGACAGGAAACTATAGATTACATGGGCAACATGACGTTTTAAACTCTCCAGATTTTAACATTTTCTTTCTTTTTTTTTTTTTTTTTTTGAGTTGGAGTCTCACTCTGTCGCCCAGACTGGGGTGAAGTGGCCGCTCCCGGCCACCACTGCCTCGACCTGGTGGGCTCCGGCGATCCTTCCACCTCAACCTTCCAAGTAGCCGGAATTACAGGCATGCGCTACCACGCTCGGCTGATTTTTTGATTTATTGTAGAGATGAGGTCTCGCTGCCCAGGTGGGTCTCGAATCCATGGGCTCAAGCAATCCTCTCACCTCAGCCTCCCAAAGGCACGGGATTACAGCCTGAACCACCAAGCCCAGCAATTTTAACATTTTCTAATTAATAGCCCTTTCTGTTCCTCTACCCTATTGTTGTTATTAAAGACATATATTTTTGTTCATAGTTTTGTTATACCTTTCAAATAAAAAAAAATAGATACAGGAGATTTGAAGTCATGATATGTTTTAAAATTACATTTAAAGTCATCTATTTCTATATAACATGTAAAAAGTTGGAGACATTTCCTATCTTTGGTCATCTCTAGAGTTACCACAAGTGTAATTATGCAACTGGTATAATTATAATCTCAGTTATTTATCTGATGGCCATATAAATTTTATAAGGCAATGAATCTTATTAAATACTCCCTGGAGTATCAATTGATCCATTAACTTATAATAAATGCTTTCAAAATGCAAATTAAATAATAACTTAATAACTGGAAGCACCTCAGTTAAATGCTACCAGTATATCTATTATGTACTTCTAGGAGAGATGTGCAATTTTTCTTCATTTTAAAGAAGTATTTTCATAAACATAGAGTCGATAAGATACTTACTATAGTAGGAGGGATTGGAGGGTGTGAATGTGTGGGTATGGGAAAGAGGGATTGTGAATTAAATTGCAGCTTAAAACGATTAGTCTTAAATGATTCAAATCAGAATCTCTTTTTAGAAGTAATTTTTTGTACAACCTCTCTGAAAAGTTATTTGACAATATATCAAAGGTGTGCTGTTCTCTCACCAACCATTTCATTTACAGAAAACTACTCAAGAAAATCATCAGAGAGTCATTCAAAATCATTGGTGTAAAGACAGTCATTGCAGCAAAGTTCTAAATGTGCAATAAGATCTAAATCAGTAATGTATTTTCATTTGATAAAATATTCAGAAATTTTAATGGTATTTTAAAATTATATTTAATTAAACAAAAGCACTGTATAGGATGCATGATTAATGGCTCTTTTTTTTTTTTTTTTTTTTTTTGAGTTGGAGTCTCACTCTGTCGCCCAGACTGGAGTGCAGTGGCCGCTCCCGGCCACCGCAGCCTCGACCTGCTGGGCTCCAGCGATCCTTCCGCCTCGGCCTTCCAAGTAGCCGGAATTACAGGCATGCTACCACGCCCGGCTGATTTTTGGATTTACTGTAGTGATGAGGTCTCGCTGCCGGGGGGTCTTGAACCCTCGGGCTCAAGCAATCCACTCGCCACCGATCCCAGCTCAATGGCTCTTTTTATAATATTGATTTTTCTTAAGTTATAAAACCATATTTTCAGTTTTATCCCAATTTATAAACATACACTTTTTTTTAAAGTTGAAGTCTCACTCTGTCGCCCAGACTGGAGTGCAGTGGCAACTACCGGCCACCGCAGCCTCGACCTGCTGGACTCCGGTGATCCTTCCACCTCAGCCTTCCAAATAACTGGAACTACAGGCGCGCGCTACCGCACCGGCTAATTTTTTTGATTTATTGTGGAGATGAGGTTTCACCAAGTTGTCCAGGCGGGTCTCGAACCCGCGAGCTCTGGCAGTCCACTCACCTCAGCCTCCCAAGGCGCGGGATTACAGGCTGAGCCACCGAGCCCGGCTAAAAATACACTTTTTTAAAGAACAGATTGAAGAGAATATATTAAATGCTAGTTATATTATTGTGATATACTGAATAATGGTTGTTATTTTCTTTCCTTATTGAAATTTTATGACAACTTTAAAAATTTTTAAAGTTCTCAAAAATCTACTAAATTCTAATTTGGGGGAAATAAACATTTCACTTAAAGAAGAGTGAGAGTGAGATTGAGAGAGAGAGAGAGAGAGAGAGAGAGAGAGAGAGAGAACCAAGAATGGTAGCAACATCAGACCTTAATGAATATTCCAATTGATGGTAGAAAACTACAATAACTGAGTCTAAGTGAAGCTCATCCAATTTTGTAGCTTAAATTAAAAAAAAAAAAAACTTTGTAGAGTTGTTGTGCTCATGCAGAGCAAAAGAAAGACACAGACATGCTGAGAAAACTGACCAATAAGAAAATATAACATGACCAAATTTAAAAATAAATAATTAAACTCAGAGTTGGATATCTTAATTTGTGAGCTGGGTTAAAATGACTGACTATTTGAAGTGCTTATGTTTTATTACTACTACAATTATTATATATGTGTCAAACATTTTTTAAAAATATCTTTAATATTAGTACTTAATAGAATTTATTTTCAACTTTTTATTTCTAGAGATTTTATTTGTTCCATAAGTAGGATTTCTTTTCCTAAAATTAATAGAGTGGTTAGATTTCAGCAGGTGTTTACACAAAACCTCCTGTAAATTTTATTTCCCAAGGCATAAATAAATGTTAGCACAACTGATAGGTCTAAAGAGGTAGCTTTTGATTAAGAATGACTGGAATATGTTTAAGAGAATAAAGACATTTCTCGATTCACAGAAGAACCCTTGAACATGTTACTAACCAAATTTGACTCTATTGATACTTGATTGAAAAAAGTAAGTCACTTTATGAATCAACCTCATCACTATGAATTTGAAGCACTATTTTCTGTTTACAGCATTTTAGATACAAGTTTCTCCTCCCATCTTGTACTGTACTGTACAAGCACTGTTCCCATCTTTATTGTAACCTGGTACCCAAAAACCCTTCCACTTTTGTCAAGTATTTTATTTCTTAGCGTTCTATGACAAAGCATTATGGGATTTTTTTGTATCTTCAGTATATATCTTTTTTACCATATTCATAAGTGATTATATTGTCAATATGCTTAACCTGTAAAAGCAGAGTCAGAAACTAGATCTTGGGAAGATTATTATTTGTTTTCAAAATTGATCCATTGCATAACTTTGAATTGCAATGGATTATAAAATGCTAAAGAAGAAACTCTATACTAAGAAAGTGTGCTGAATAGTAACAATTTCTGAAATATGAGTCATGCACAGTGAATCTGTACAACTCTTGAAATAAAGATTGCCTACTTCAGGTACTGGTTATTCCAACCTAGTGATTTGTAAGTATCAGTAACATTTCTGACATATTCTTATTATAGAATGTAATCAAGACATTTTCTGCTACTTATCTACAATCCTAAATGCTAAAAAGTGTTCAGAGAGTAATGCCAAGCACAAGACAATTTGTGTTTCCAAAATACTGTTAAAACATCGCGTCAATGAATTTGCAGGTGATGATCCTTTAAGAACTTCATGCCTTGACTGACATCTTCCTCTTTGAACAGACAAAATTAAATATCTCGAGGGATCCCCCCAGGTAAATTGCTAACATTTTTCTGAAAATGAGATTTTTATAAAATGACTATGACTGTGACTAGTGATATGGATCATACCACTGTTTCCTTTCTGTCTACTTTGGGAGCTCTGTGTGATGTGACTTGTGGTAATTGGCAGAGTTCAGTACAAAGCAAAGTTTCCTTCTAGTTTGATTTTGATTGGCTCTCAAAATCTTCTAAGCATTCTACTAGGATATCATGTTGATAGGATACTCAATCAAATATACTTTAAAGTAATTAATAAAAATAAAATAAAAGTACACTGATAATAAAATTTGACCAGTTAGACATCAGATAAAAGATCATTTGCATTATTTTAAAAAGATAAATGAATTAATTACATATTTGAATATTCAAAGCTATAAAGAGACTCTTTGCTAAATTTAGAGATGGGCTTTAAATTTTAAATATTTAAGATAAAAAAATACTGATAATATATCTTACCAATGAGTAATAGGTGTTCTTAAGTTTTTATTTTCAATCAAAGGGAATATATACTGATTTAGCTCTTACATATGCACACTGTAAGGATTTATATTAACAATCATTTTTTGAATTAAATTGAAAATAAACCTGGTAATTATTCTTTCACTTCTATCAAATTATAGAAAATTAGTTCCAGGTCATTTGGTCATCAAAAAAATATATATTAAGAAAATTAAATGCCTTGTACTTGAAATCAAACTTTGCCCAAGGGAAATAGGTACCCAGGGTTTAGTAGCACATTTCTAGATGGTTTTTCATGGATTAATTTATTCACCATGAAGTCTTGTATTAACACTACTTTAGTACCTGGGTCATCTGTGATTTGGAATTTTTGATCATTTAAAATATATAACAAAAATATCTAAAAATATGAAGGTGTCATTTTTCTTTACCAACAACTGTAAGTTATATGTCTTATTATTTGATGTATTATTTGAGATAGTGAATTTGCATTAAGCTAGTTAAGCTCTTTCACTCAATCAGTCTCCCAAAAGCAGTCTGGACCTTTGAAAAGAGTCAGTTGTTTAGCCTTCAAGTTGCAAGATGGTCAAGAGATTTTCTCCAAGTGATGCTAACTGACCCCCATGACAATTCTTTTACAGTTTTGATCTCCTTGCTTTCTGTAACAAACTTAACAGGTGTACATATTTTAAACAACCAATTTATGGGACATCATGGATTTTTTTTTTTTTGAGTTGGAGTCTCACTCTGTCACCCAGACTGGAATGCAGTGACACGCTCCTGGCCACCGCAGCCTCCACCTACTGAGATGATCCTTCTGTCTCAGCCTTCCAAGTAGCTGGAACAACAGGTGCACGCTAACACGTCAGGCTAATTTATTTTGTCTATTGTACAGGTGCGGTCTCGCCAAGTTTCCCGGGTGGGTCTCGAACCCACGGGGTCAGGCAATGCACTTGCCTCAGTCTCCCAAAGTGCTGGGATTACAGGCTGAGCCACAGAGCCCGGCCTGGATTTTTTTTCTACAAAAAAATTACTATTGATACCTTTTATAAAATACTTTTTAAAGACTTTTGTATATACCATTGGTCAAAACAATGAGTATTGCAAGTGTTCTGATTTGTATTTTAGAACACTTTAAGGCATAATATAAGTAGGAAATTAATTATATTACTGTAAACAACTCAAAGAAGGGGAAAATACTTAAATATTATCAATTTAAGTTAAAAAAAATTTTCAGGGCAATATTAGCTTTCTCACTGAAAACAACTGGAGGGGTGAAGAAGAGATTACCATCACAACAGGTCATAGTCTTCACCTCTCATGGTTTGAAAGTTTGTTCATAATATTGATTGATACTAACATATTGCAATTGTCTCCTTCAATGCAAAGACGATGACCATCTAAAAATCAATGTGAGCAATGTCTCATTTTTAGAGTTGCCGATTTAATTCCAAATCACTGATTAGTTCTGCTCAGAGAGCAGGGTCATTATGAATTATTAGAGAGTTTAGTTATTTGTAACAGACATTTTCAGGGTCAGAGTGAATAAGAGCAATACCCCTGCACTACATAAAACAGCTGTTGCAGTTTAGGAGTCTAGAGGGAAATTAAAATCTATAGAAGTGTCTTTTTGCATTTATATTCCATTTGGTGAGCAATCATCTCAATTTTTAAAAAGTTAAGGCTTTACTCAGATTATTCATGTATTCAACAAACATTTACTGAGTGACCAGCACTAAACTGAGAGTTCAAAAATAAATAAAATGTGATTTTCCCTTTCAATGTGCTGTGTTTCTGAATCAATTTTCTTTTTAACCCTTCATTTTGTTGAAGTGAGACTTCTATACCATCTTTTAATATTATTTGAAACAATGTGACTAAAAACAAAATAACATTATTGGGAATACCCACATGCCTCCCAACCTCTAGAAATTTCTGACATGAGCTCCATACTCTACCTTACCCTATCACAAATCCTCTTAACTAAAAGGTCTTGGTGTGGGTAGTGAGAAACCGCATTCTAAAGATGTTACCAACAATAAAGTTTGAGAATCTCTAATAGAGTAAAATGATAATGTTTTAGGAACATAAGAAAAAATATAGAAATATTAAAAGGACTGCATTGAAAGGATTTCTTTATTATTGAAGTTTTTTTTTTTTTTGGTTTTATAAATTGTATGAAAAAAGGGTGCCTGAATGAAACGTCATTGTACACCTAACCCTTAACTGTACCCCACAAAACCATAATAAAAATACTGATTAATGAAAAAAATAAATAAATAAAAATAAAATAAATTGTATGAAAATATTATCCTAGTACAGAATATTATGGGTACTTACTTAATTTGTAATTTCTCTTTAATAGAAACCCACACAAGGAGTAGATCATGTTTTATGCTCAATGACTTATGCTGAAATTTTATTTTGTAATATATTATTATTAAAACTAAATATTTAATATTTGCCCAAATATTGCAAACTTTAATTCTTTCCATTTTTCTCCTTTATCTTGTCCTAAAACAATGGGCCATTGTCTCACTTCTTCCCTCTTTCTCTCTTCTTCTGAACTTATTTTAAAGACCAGCTGTGTTCTTAGCCTTTATAAGTCTTGCAAAGAACTTAAGAAAAAAGCAATAAAGTTCTGACTTGAAATCATAACAAATAAGTTCAATATATACATGTATATGGTGGGGGTGTGTGTGTGTGTGTGTGTGTGTGTGTGTGTGTGTGTGTGTGTGTGTTTTCCTGTGTGTGTTTTCTTAAATAAGAGTCCAGATACTATTGAGTAAAAAAAGATTTTCATCTGGGAGTAAAAACTCATTGGGCCTCTGAAATTAAGATAATAACAAAGAACTGAATAGCTCATGTTCTCACTCATAAGCAAGCCTTGAATAATTATCATAATACTATAAGGAAGGGATTGGCAGTAGTGGGAAGCTTGTGGTGGGGAAGTCCCACCTCATCAACAAGGGTACCTGCATAATGAGCATTTGTGTACCTAACCCTGAATTGTACCCCACACCTTTAAAATTAAAAAAAAAATTTTTAAGAGAAAAATAAATAAATAAATCCCATGGCAAAAATATCATTTTCATTTTATATGAGGAAAAGAAAGACTCAGAGAAGCTAAGAAACCTACCCAAAATACGTACCCCAATCTGGGTTCAAGCCTGCTTCTATTTAACGCTAATGTCCACATTCTTTCTAAATTATTCTCTATTGTAAGAATTGAGCAGATAAATCCTCATACCTGCAAAAGACGCATAGCTTCTTTGCCCCTTGTTGGTTTTAAGCAAGGCGCACTGATAAACTGGTTTTTCTTTACAACTGGTTGATGAGTAGTGGCTGACTAAAACAACAATAAAAAGGATTCCGAAGTTGAGACAGGGCTCCCAAGAACCAGTTAGTTGGTGATATCTCTGTTCCTTATAGCGGCAACTATAAGTGTTCATATGCATTACCTCCGACTTAGATCTTATAAATAAAACCCAGTACCTGCTTCTTATGTAAATTCCATAATGTAAGTTCAATGAGCATAATATACTTTACACACTTTGCAAACAATATAAGAATATTTTCACAAAGACACAATTTGGTTTTATTGTTTCCCCAAGTGCCCACTATCTATGTATTTAATAGTTCACTATAACTTTTCAAAGATATGTTTTTAAAAATAGATATACAAGCCGGGCTCGGTGGCTCAGCCTGTAATCTCGCGCCTTTGGGATGCTGAGGTGAGTGAATTGCCTGAGCCCGCGGGTTCGAGACCCGCCTGGGCAGCAAGACCTCATCTCGACAATAAATCAAAAAATCAGCAGGGCATGGTAGCGCATGCCTGTAATTCCGGCTACTTGGAAGGTTGAGGCGGAAGGATTGCCAGAGCCCAGCAGTCGAGGGCTGCGGTGGCCGGAAGCGGCCACTGCACTCCAGTCTGGTCGACAGAGTGGGACTCCAACTCAAAAAAAAAAAAAAAAATAGATATACAGTGCAATAAATAGGGAAAGGCAAATATAAAATATTGTTAAATAGGAGATGACAGATCTATAATTAAAAATCAGCATTTAATCAACTTAATATATTACTAATAGGTGAAACCTAGCTTGCTATTTCTTTATGCTTTCAGTATGAACAAAATGAGCCTCATAATTAAATAAGATTCATGATTTGTCATAGGTCACAAGAATCCATAATTCGTTCCAGTCTCCATAGTCCCATTAATATGAGCACTTGTGAAATACCATATAATTGCCTGCAATTATGGTTACTTAAATTATATGTATATGAGGACTTAGGAGTTCACAACCTAAAAATTGATTTCTAAGTTTAGGTAGGAAGCTATAGACAGCCAAAGAGCAATTGGTCTCTAACATTAAATTGTCACTTACACTCTCATGCTGGAAGAACTTAAAGTTTAAACCTCTTACTATGATCTTCAAGGTTCTATAGGATCCGGTTCTGCTTAAACCTCTGATCTCAAGACCAATCATTTTTCCCCTTTTCTACTTTGTTCCAGAAACTTTGTTACCTCCCATCTCTTGAATCAGCAAAGCTTTCTCCAACCTTAAGACCCAGGCACTTTTTGTTTCCTCTGCCTGGATGGCTTTCCTTCAAAATTTCTTGAGATTGATTTGTCTTATCATCTAGATCTCAGCTCAAATTACACATTCTCAGAGAGGTCTGACCTGACTTTCTGTTTCCTCCAACCACTTTCAATCTCAATATCTTCTTAATCTTAACCAATATCTTCTTTTAAAAAAAGTTAAGTTTTTCAGTGACTTATGGTTGTTGTTTGCCTCCCTCCATAAGAAAGTGAGCTTCTATTTGTTCTAAGGGAAAAAATATGCTAAAATATAAGCTCTATCAAGGTATAGATTTTTGTCTGTTTTTCTCACAAATGTATTCATATAATAAATGTTCAGTGCATATCTGTTATATGAATAAAAGATAATAAGAGTTGACTAAAAAAAAAGTGAGCTCCAGGAAGTCATGACTTTTGACAATATTGTTTATTCCTATATCATCAGATAGGAGACTAGTGACTAGTCAACGGAATGGGCTTGGAAATATTATTGAAGAATTAAGTTAGTAAATAAAAGAAGAAATGAGTAAATATGAATACTTTTACCATTTTATTTCACCACAAGATTGTCATGTATTCTGAGAAAGTAATAAAATAGACAATATTCTCAAGAAGAAATGAATATTAAACTATGTAGTGTCACCATTTATATAACTATATTTTTTTAAACTTTCTTTAACATCTCAACTCTGTATCATTGATAACTCTTGTTGGAAGGCAATTCTTAGACTGGCTTCTCCTTTGAGTTGGTTTGTATTGACTTCTGGAATATTCCTTTTGTGATGCTGTATTGCAGTGGCCTCAGTTAAGTAGACAAGGGTGCATATGATCATTAGGATGAGGATTTGTATGACAATTGATGACAGATTCTTTAATAATCAATTAAAATTGCTACACTAAGAGATGACATCAATTCCAAAAGGGAATCTTGTTTTTTAAAATGTAGTTTTTCCTTCTGTCAGCACTGAGTGTGCCCAACTATGTATAATACTCTTTTATATCAACAGTCCCAGTGTTAATATAGAAGGGGTTCAAGTGGCTGCAAAATAAACCTTAGCCTAATAAACTATCCATTTCTGAGGGTTTCAAATATCCTACAGCTTTAAATTCATGTATAATGAACTTTGAGATTTTCATGATAGGTCATGGACATATTAGGAAATCTATAATTACCATAAAGTAATATGATATTTATCAAGTACCTTTTAAACATAAGAATATTCTTACTTGTATAAAAATCTCTCTGCCCTCCAAGAGTGTATTAAGTAGGATTAAGTTGGCCTTAAGAGACCAACAACTGTAACATAAATACAGTAGAAAGATAGTCTGTCTCAGGTGAAATATGTCTGGAAAGAGTTGGTTTAATGTTGGTCAGTGAGGCACACTGTCAAAGATCTTCAACATGTGGCCTCCATATCATATTCTGAGATGGTCAGCTCAGTACCAGCTCAAGAACCGAAATCCAGCTAGGAGAGTAAAGGAAAAGGATCAAAGCATGACACACTTTCTCTTTTCAAAAAAGAATTTCCATTGGTATCCCATTAGCCAGACTTAATCACATGGATGCTTAAGAAGCTAGAATGTAGGGCTATTTTTGATGGCCATATGTTCAGCTAAAATAGAAAGATTTCAATTCTAATGAATACAGGGAGAAAGACATTTGGGGGGAAATTGAAAATCTCTTATACAAAGAAATTTCCAAGGAAGAAGACAAAATAGAAAAACTAGAAACTAAATATGCAATATTTAAATTATAATGTTAGATAGCAAAACAAAGGGAATAAGAAACTAGGGCTCTGGAGTCATGCTGCCTGGATTAGGAATCTCGTTCCATCATTTATTTGCAATGTGAACTGGGATAGGTATTTTTCTTTCCCAAGACTCAGTATGTCACACATCAATAAAGAATAATAATAATGTACCAATATTGAGACGATTAAATAAAATGAACATGAAGACTTTAGCATAGAGCCTGATTCACATTGAGCACTTAATAAATATTACTGATGAAGAAGATGATCATATTGATGTTAATGTGTAATAGAAGAAATAATGGTCTTATTAGTAATATAAAAACTATCAAAACATTATGCTGATTATGATTAGTATCAGAGAATGTTTAGAAGGCTTCATAGATGAGGAAGTACTTGAGATGGACAATATGGATAGGTTGGATTGACAGAGCTAGAAAGAAAAAGAATTCCAAGCTGAGCATATTAACACATCATGACCAAGTTCAATAACATCAACCATTGCATTGTTCAGATTCTGCATAATTTTATTGCAAATGGATTTAAAACAGTTGGAAGACTAAAGCTTATTGAACTTAGATCTAAATAGCGTTTAATTAGTTAGTTACTAACATAGACAATTACTCTATTACTAACATTTTCTGAGTTGCCTTTTTTTTTTTTGAGTTGGAGTCTCACTCTGTCGTCCAGACTGGAGTGCAGTGACCCCTCCGCCTCAGCCTTCCAAGTAGCCAGAATTACAGAATTACAGGCATGCGCTACCACACCCGGCTGATTTTTTGATTTATTGTAGCGACGAGGTCTTGCTGCCCAGGCGGGTCTCGAACCCGCGGGCTCAGGCAATCCACTCCCCTCAGCCTCCGAAATGCGGGGGATTACAGGCTGAGCCACCGAGCCCAGCTCTGAGTTGCTTTTTAAGGAAATGTGAATTCTTAAATAATCTAGTTAAGTAAAATCCCTAGATACCACCTTAGAAGGAAAAGCAGTAGTCTTCTACATCTTCAAATGGTAAATCACTCTCACTTTCCTAATAGTAATTTGTGTTAGCAAAAAACAAGACAAAACAAAACACCTAGAAATCTTTAAAAGTCCTCACCAGTGGTAACGAAGTGAGCAAAAGTATTGTATTTATTTTCCAGGGTTTCTCTCTCTCTCTCTCTCTCTCTCTCTCTCTCTCTCTCTCTCTCTCTGTGTGTGTGTGTATGTGTGTGTGTGTATGTGTGTATTCAAATCTTTTCCTCATAATGTAAAGGGCTTTGGGCAAATTTTCAATTGCTATAATTAATTTATGCTTGCCCGAAACACTAAGAGGTTCACTTGAGCATGAATTCTTTATTTTCCCACCATTGGAAATCACTTGAAACGTTTTCCTATTAGAAAGCCTAATTTAAAATTAATATGTATGTATTTTCTTTCATCTTTTAAATATGCAAAAATAAGCTGTTCTCAGTGATGAAGAACTGAACAGCGGTTTGAAATGCCACTTATTTGAATTTCATAAGTCAATCTTTTCTATATCTTTTTTCTCCTTTTAACTCACTGTCACTCTGAAAATTGCAAGCAAATAGTTAAGAATTCAGCAATATTCACCACAAGGTCTGAGTCTTAAGGACATAGTGTTTTTGCCACTTTCACTCATAGTTTACTCAATTTATTGATAGCGATTTTTTTTTTTTAGTCTTTACTACATGCAAGCAAGTTCCCAATGCCTTTGCATTCTCTCTGCCATTTAATCTGCGCCAGGACTCAATAAGGTATAGACACCATTGTTGTACTCATTTTAGAGCCAAAATAACTGAGAAATCGAGCAAGGAAGCACCTTGACCAATGTTATACGGTTGATAAATGGTGCATACAGAATGAGAATCCATTTGTGTGTGTGTGTGTCTACACCACACACTTAATCTCTGTATTACTCTGCCACTTGCTTCAGGTATGTAATCCTCTTTGAGGTCACTGGCGAAAGAAAAATCTTTGTTACTTTAGTCGAGAATAATACTGTAAAAATGTAGTCCTGCAATAATAATTGTTTGGTTCTGCACCTATGGCTCCCTTTTCTTTTTTCCTTTTTTTTTTTTTTCTGAGTTGGAGTCTCACTCTGTTGCCCAGACTGGAGGGAAGTGGCACACTCCAGGCCACCGCAGTTTCGACCTGCTGGGCTCCAGCGATCCTTCCACCTCAGCCTTCCAAAGTAGCCGGAACTACAGGCACATGCTACCACACCCGACTAATTTTGATTTTATTGTAGAGACAAGGTCTCACCAAGTTGCCTAGGCTGGTCTTGAACCTGCGGGCTCAGGCAATCCTCTCGCCTCGGCCTCCCAAAGTGCTGGGATTATAGGCTCAGCCACTGAGCCCTGCCAACTCCCTTTTCAATTCTGCAAACAGTTGACTGAAAGCATTGCATAGTGTTGCTCTAGAAAACATGCTGGTGAGCACATATTTATGCTCTAAAAATCAGCTGTATTCAGAGAAAATGACACAGTATCATGTTTGATTCTCACAAAAAGAATCTACCCCAATGTCTACAAGACTGTCTGAGGTACAGTGAACTCTTTCTAAAGGCAGAAAAGGAAAAACACTGTACATGGAAAACCACTGGTTGCTTGATGTGTGTATGTAACTAGCTGGATCTTTACAAGATATATGTTTCATCTACGAGAGCTACACAGGCACCCACCACAATACGTGCATAGCTTCTTTTTCTTTTTTTTTTTTTTTGAGTTGGTGTCTCACCCTGTCGCCCAGACTGGAGTGCAGCAGCCACTCCTGACCACCGCAGCCTTGACCTGCTGGGTTCTGGCGATCCTTCTGCCTCAGCCTTCCAAGTAGCCGGAATTACAGACATGTGCTACCACGCCCGGCTGATTTTTTGATTTATTGTCGAGATGAGGTCTTGCTGCCCAGGCGGGTCTTGAACCCGCGGGCGTGGAATTACAGGCTGAGCCACCAAACCTGGCTGCATAGCTTCTTAATAATTTCTTATTATAATAAACACACATCATCATAGCCCATTTTGACAGCCAAATAATGCTGTCACCAATTTGACATGATAAAAAATAAACCAGATTGAATGAAAATTGAAAAATCCATTTAAAATATGTTAAAGGAATAAACATGGAACAGTCTAATCAAGACTGTAAATAGATTTTCAGTCATCTCAAATCCTTCAGGAAAGAGAATATAAAGGTAAATTAAGTGAACAGACTTTTTTTCATCACAGGAAAAATAATACATGTATGTATATATGTGCAAACACGCACAGTTTAGAACAAAGAGCACACTAACTTTATCATCTAACTCCCAATCCTATGTGGTTCTTCCACTTATCCAAGTGAACTGCATCAGATATGTTATACAGAAGGGCTCATGGGTATGTTCTAAAGCATCAAGTATTGTACAATGAATGGAGTCATCTTGCATGTGGTCCATGCCAAACTCTCTGAAAAATAAAGGGAAGGGGACTTCCTCAAAAAGTAAATGGACCTGAGAAAGGCCTTCAAATTGCCTGTGTAAATATTTTCCAAATAGTTACCCAAGGTAATTTTTGAAACATAACATTATTGTGTCATGACACTTCCCCCACCCACTGCCAACCTGTTTAGACTTTCAGTGGCTTCACCTTGCTCTGAGGATGAAAACAACTCCTACAATATTCCTTTTTCTGAATATTCCAATTAATATTGCCCACCCCACCATAGCATACTCCAAGTCTGCTGAACTTTCAGTTGCTAAAAACAAAACACAACAAAACAAGAACAACAACAACAAAAATGTGCCTTCTCTGTCAGCACCATTGCATACGTCTCATTGTTGCTGTTCCCCCAGGGCCCACTGCTTAGGACAGCTCCTATAATTTACTCAGCACCCATAAATAGTGTTAAATCCATGAAGGATAGAATGTACGCCACTTGCTTTCCCTGGTATATTCTCTTCCCACCCTGCCATCCTTCACTTGGATTATGTTACATCTAAGTATCCTTTATATTTCAACTTAAGTATTACATCCTCAGGGAAGCCTTCTTTTAGTCCAACACAACTTAAAATTGTACCACAGATCTCTAATCATACTCTTATCACGGTTGTAATTCTACATTCATTTCTTTGATGATTTGGTTTGTCTCCAGTTCTTCTACTAAAGCTTAGGTCCATGAACTTCACAAGAACTGGAAGCAAGGCTCTTTTTGCTCATTTCTGTTTCCCAGATGGCTAGCATAGCAGCTTATACATCTTTAGCAGCCCATAAATGCTTGTTGAATATATCCATGAGTAAATGAGTGAATGAATGAAAGAACAGATAACAAAAGAAAGACACCAGAAAGAGTAAAGTGTCCACCATTTTTGCAAAGTAACCTAGTTTTCATATTTCCTTTGTAAACTATAGGAATTAGATGAGCATGGCTCTTAATCATTGGTTAATGATATCAAACTTGGAAATACGCTACTTTAAAACTGCTAGGACTTTTTTTTAATGTTTCTCTATTAACAGTTTTAAGTGAAGTATATGCTTACCACATGTCTATTAATGGTTTTATTTCTGTTACTTCAACTTTGAGCTAAGGAAAAAAATCCCATCCATACCAGGGAGAAATTTATAGCCTCTGGGTCGATGGGAATTGGTTTAAAACTTACTATGATTCCACAAAAATACAGCAGAAATAATTGCTCCACTTTATTTCATCCTAAAATATACAGGTTAGTCTGTGAAATGGTGATTAATTTCTAATTATTGTTTTAAAATAGTGTCCTCTCAAAAACATGTTGAGAATAGCTTTCAATTGTAGTAGTTACATTAACTTCTTTACAAAAATAATGAAGTCAATGAGTCAGAGATTTTTGAATTGCAAATGAATTTCAAAAAAAATTCTGCATGAGCTAAAATCTCACATGAATTATATAGGAGAATCTTTGTTTTCCTTCTTTATTTTCCACACTTCTGCAACAATATTTTTTATCTAAAAGAAGCATAAATATTTGAAAAGGGTAGATTTTATTTTATTGTCTCCCAGGCAGCCAAATTCCACAGCTACCTTGTAACAATACAGATGTTACAAAATACAAAGGAAAGAAAAAAAAAGATTATATTTGGCATATGTTGTCAAATCAACAACTTTTATTTATTTTATGGGGTTTCTATGTCAGTCATTAATTAAAATTAGAGTATGCTATTATAAGGGTTTTTGCCTAGAGCAAAGATTTTATTTGAAGTGGGAATCTGACCTTTCTAGAGTCCTTATGATTCAACTCAAACAAAAACTTGTTGATATCTCAACTTATCAAGAATGTATATTTGCTGAAATTTGCAAACATGTCAGTGATATTAATAACAAATTGGTAGGACATATTCCTTAATGTTTAAAGGACTCTGGAATTCACAGTCATTTAGAAGAAATAGAGAATATTCAAGATCCTACAACTTTAAAAAAGAATATATAGAGCACACTATTGTTTCCCTTTATTTACCATTTCTTCTTTATTCAGTTTAAACTTTCATTCCCACCTCCCATTTTCACAGTCTTTTAAAAATTCTCTTCATTTCAACTTTCAACTCATAATGTTTTTGTCAAATTTTCTCTAAAAAATTTGCCTTGAGAGTTTTCCCACAGGTAAAAGAAAGGATTTTTTTAAAAGAGAAAATTCTGAACTTTATGGCCTTTCAGCCAGTGTGATATTTATTGATTTACTTATATAGTACTGATATTTGTTTAGCGGTTCAATGAAGGAAAGAATGTTGTTCATCTATAGAGCTTCCCTCTGAATCTTACTTGAAAAATGGAAAGTAGGTCAAAAGTCACCATACTGCAGCTGGCTCAAATAACTCCTGACATGTAATATGGGGATGAACATTAATCTGGCATGATTTTTGCACTTGAGGCTATAGTATTTTGTCTAGAATAAATGTTCAGCAACAAGGGCAGCCTCTGATAATCAGTAATCTTTGTGTTGTCATGCAGAGTTGAGAAATTGATTACTCTTGTACAAGCATTCTGTTTAATTAAACAATCAAGTTTTCATTAAGTCCCTACTTCAGTTCAGCACCATACTAGGTGCTTTGGGGAAAAACAGGTACAAGATAGTGACAGTTGTTATGTCTAATACTTACCATTGAGGGACTCATACTAGCTAAGTGGTGGAAAAGATGAGATTTAGAGGTTTGATTAAGAGAAAGGATTATTGTAATTATGATTATGAAAGACTCCAGATAGAAAGGAGCTTGGATATGATGGGGGTAGGTAGGGAGAGAACTGGAAATGATTTTGATGGAAATGTATTTCAAGGAAGGAGAACAATGTGAAAGTTAGTATAAACCTAGATTACACAATCACACAATGAGAATACAATTAAAATATGCTTGCAGTTTAAACAATATGGAAAAACATTAAAGCTTGTCAGAAAAATTAATAGTCTGCTACATCTCTACATTGCAAATGAAAGTCATCAACTTTGGAGTATTAAACCCTTCATATCTGCTAAAATTATTTTCTTTTTTATACCTGTAATAATATATTTTAAAACAGTAGATTTCTCTAACTTATACTGTCAAACATATATACACGTATAAATATATATACATGTATATATATTTACCTATCTATATGTTTGGGGTTATTTTTAAGCACTCACTTTTTTGTGAGCATGTTTCATATCTCTTTATAACTGTTATTTAAAACTTGCAAAACATAATGTTTCAGTTGAAAGTAGTTACACAGAATGTTACCATTGATCCTCAATTAAAGATTGTCTAAGTCATATACACCTAGTGAAGAGCAAAACATATTCTTAACATTATAGCTTACCCTACATTTGCCATTATATTACTCATTTGTTCTTATTTATTTAAAGATAAACGTTTAAAAGTTTCTAAGCTTGAACTTTTGATGACTATTTAGACATATTATACTTACATAAATGTTTCAATAGACTTCATATACACTTCACGGGACATACCCAGATGTTAAGATCATTTATCAAAATGAAGAAATGAATATTGACACAATTCTACTAATTAAACCACAGACTTTACTTAGATTTGCCTGGCTTTTCCACTAATAGCTATATTTTTCATTCCAGAAGTCAACCCAGAATACCTTGCTGCAATTAGTCATTATAGTTCCCTTGTCTCCTCCAATCTCTGGGAGTTGCTCAGTCTCTTTATTTTTCATGAATTTGATACTTCAAATGAATTTGGGTTTGTCTGGAACTTTTTCATGTTTAAACTGAGGTTATGTAATTTTAGAAAGTGTATCATGATGTGCCCTCTAAGGCATTGTACCACAGGGTGGATAATATCAACGTGCCTTATTACTGCTAAGTTTCATTACTTGATTAAAATAGTTTTTGTCAGGTTTTAAACCGTGGAGCTACAATTTTTCCAATTCCTTATTCTGTTCTTTTAGAAGGGAGTCCTTAAGTCCAATTCACACTTGACAGGAGGTGTTTTTGTTTACACCTCCTGGAGGGCAGATTTTCAAAGAATGGTGGACATATGTTAAGACCACTATAGTGACTAATAAATATACTGTCTGTGATATTTGAAAACTACAAACTATCTTGACTCTCCTTGAAGTTTTGTCAACCAATTTTCACATTCACTAGTGGACTTTCCCTGTAGTAATTGCTACTATTGTGATTGTCTTAGTCCCTTTGTATTGCTATAAGAGAATATCTGAGGCTGGATAATTTACAAAGAATAAATGTTGGAAGGAGGAGGAATGAAGATGGTGAAGGAACAGGTCAGAGAGTGAGAGTCTCCACAAAAGCACATGTTCAGAAAGACTCTCTACATAAGTGGGTGCATGTCAGTGGGTGAGTGAAAGTCCATCTGAGGGAAGACTAGGGTTCATACACTAGGGGCTTTACTCTGGAGGTGACTGCAACTTACCACCACTTGAAATTGAAGCCCCTGGTGTGGAGAATCATCTGTCATTCTCGGGGCTCTGCTGAGAGGAGGCAGCAGAGAACAGCTGCTCCTAACCACCACCCAGCCCATGCCATCACCTGAGGCAGCAGACTGGGCACGAGCCCCAGGAACAATGGAGAAGGCAGAACATGAAAACCTGGAATCGAGCCCTGCCACCAGTGAGGAGACACTGACCAGCACCATCTGTCCCAGACAAAGACCTGCATTACCCCACCCAGCTCTGTCTGGCCTCCAACCTGGAACTCAGAGGCTATTTCCTCATTGGACTCGAAGAGATAGATACCCCTCCCCCACACTGGAACTCAGACATGACAGACAGATCTGAGTGGGACACTTGATGGCAGCAGCAGCAGCAGATGAGTTGAATGAGTTCAAATCTAATCCATCCTCCACCCACAGTAATACATGGAGCATCTGACCCATGCTGAGAGCAACATTTATCAGCCTGCACTGAGAGCAGAGGGAATGGACTGGAGACTGGAGTCACTCCTAAATAATGCAGCAGTAACCAAAATGAACCTGAAGTTACAGAAATGACCACAAAGCAAGCTCCTTGTTAGTTTGTTTTGTTTTAGTTGTTGTTCTTTTTTCTTCTCTCTTTCTTTCTGTTTTTGTTTATGTTTTTATACTTTGTTTCTATTATTTTGATTTTGTGTGTGTGTGCACGTGTTTTGCTATTTTAGAGGGCAAGTACGTCAGAAGGGCTTTTTGTTACTGTTGTTGTTGTTGTTTGTATGATTGCCTGTTGTCTTTTGTGGGTTTTTTTTTTCCCTGTCATTACTTGTTTCTCTGTTTTTTTGTTAGTAGGTACACCTGTCAGTTTTATCTTTTGTGTCCTCTATCTCCACCTTTCTTTCATCTTCCTTCTTCCTTTGTCCATTCTTTTCCTTTTTCTTATCTTGTTTTGCTTTCAGGGGCAAACATCTACTCCCACTGCATGGACAGATTGTAAGGCAGTGGGAAGTGGGTTCCAGGGTGCCCACACACCTGTCAGTAGATACTGGGATCTCCAGATTTCATCTGAATCACAGTTTAGCCCTTAATTAAATCTCAAGCTGAAAAAAGCACAGCCCCTACCCCCAACCCAGTTTCAAAATTGAACAAAGCCAGAGGAGCTACATAAGGAAGAATAGGAGACTGAGCAAACAGAAGAAAAAGCTATCCCTTCATCAATGAACAACAGATTTTTAGAAGAGACAAATAAAAGGGGGAGGAAAGCATACACACACACACACACACACACACACACACAAAGTAATAATATGGGTCCCATACATACCTGGGAGGACAACTGAGAATGCAGATCATGGAACTCAAGCAATAAAGACCCCCCAGAATGAATAGTCTCAAGCCACAAATTCAGATATCAAGATATAGAGAGAACAAATAGACATGAGGAGAGACAAGAGGAAAGAATGAAGGAGTTGATAACTGAGATAACAGCAATAAAGAATAGAGTGAATGAAATAAATAACAAACTGATAAGCAGGGAACACAGAATTAATCAAGCAGAAGAAAAATCTCAGAGCTTGAGGACCAAAATATGGAACTAACCCAAACTGTTAAAAACATAGAAAAGGAACTTAAAAAGAAAGAAAAAAGCCTCTGAGAGATGAGCAATTATATCAAGAAACCAAACCTAAGATTAATCAGAATCCCTGAGGCAGATAGAGAGGCAGACCACCCTAGAACAAACATTCCATGAAATTATCCAAGAAAACTTCTCTCATCTCATTACAGATGTGATCATTCAAACACAAGAGACTGAGAACACCTGCAAGACAACAAATGAGAAGACCAACTCCTACACACATAGTAATTCACTTACACAAAGTAGGTAAAAGGAAAAAAAATCCTAAAGTCAGCAAGAGAGAAAGGTGACTACCTACTAGGGAAGACTAATTACCATAGCAGCAGACTACCTACTAGGGAAGACTAATTACCATAGCAGCAAACTTATCTACAGAAACACTTCAGACTAGGAGAGACTGGAGTCCAATTTCAAAATTCTCAAAGATAAACAATTTCAACCAAGCATTACCTACACAGCTAAACTAAGTTTCATCAGATATGGTGTTTTTAAATCCTTCCAAAACATTCAATCACTAAGAGTTTACACTGCCTCCAGACCAGCTATACAAGAAATACTTAAGAAAGTATTAAACACGAAGAAGAAGAAGAAGAAAAGAATGACAATGCTGTTTCCAATAATGCATTAAAAAGATTAAAAACACATTAATCAACTCAAAAATAAAAGACAACAAATAAATAAACAAATAGCAGCAACAACAAACTCTATAAGAAACTCATAACAGGGATAAACTGTCAATCTATATAAATAACCTGAATGTTAATGGACTAAATGTACCACTAAAAAGATAAGAATGGTAAACTGAATAAAAAATCATGATACAACAATATGTTGTCTCCAACAGACTCATTCTACCAGAAAGGACACTCACAGATTCAAAATAAGAGGACAGTAAACAAAATTTCAGGCAAATGGAACACAAAAGAAAGCAGGAGTCAAGATCTTAATATCAGACAAAATAATAATATCAGACCCTTTAAGCTATCAAAAATTTAAAAAGATACAGAAAGTCACTACATAATGATAAAATGTTCAGTCCATCAACAAGAACTATCCATCCTAAATGTATATATACCCAACATAGGAGCACCAACTTTCATAAAACACCTTCTAAGTAGACTAAAAAGATATTGACTCTAAAACTCTCATAGCTGGGGACTTAAATACTCCACTCATAATCCTAGACAGATCATCAAGACAAAAAATCAACAAGGAGATCTGGGACCTCAACATGAAGCTTAACCAAATGGAGTTAATTGATGCCTACAGAACACTCCACCGAACAATCACGGAATATACATTCTACTCATAACCACATGGAATGTACTCTAAGATCAACTACATCAACTACATAAATCAAGCATAAACAAATTTCATGAGATTGAAATACTGCCATGCACCTTCTCAGACCACAGTAGAATAAAAAAAAAAAAATCCTGTAGTTCCAGCTACTTGGAAGACTGAAACAGAAGGATTGCCTGAGCCCAGCAGATCAAGGCTGGGGTGACCTTGAGGGTACCATTGCACTCCAGCCTGGGCAACAGAGAAAGACTCCAACTTAAAAACAAAAAATATCAACACCAAAACCCACGTGACATAGACACTAAACAGCATGATGATGAGCAACTCCTGGGTCAACACGGAAATCAAAACAGAAATTAAAAGATTTCTGGAAACAAATAAAAATGAAGAAACATCCTACCAAGTCTCTGGGATGCCATGAAAACTGTTCTAAGAGGGGACTTCATATCTCTATGAACACACATGAAGAAAATGGAAAATCACAAGTTAACATCCTAACAAATCACCTAAGGAAACTAAAAAAGCAAGACCATCAAAACTCTAACTCCACGAGAAAAATCCAGATCGCCAAAATAAAAGCCCAAATTCAGGACATAAAACACAAAAAGATAATACAAAAATAAACAAAACAAAAAGCTGGTTATTTGAAAGAATAAACAAGATTGATGGACTGAACATGAAAAATAGAGAAAAAGTCCAAATACACACTATCAGACATGCAAAAGATCAAGTCACAATTGACCCTGAAGAAATACAAAAAGTTTTCAGAGATTACTATATACACTTGAATGGAAAGAAACTTGAAAACCAAAATGAGTAGAGGACTTTCTGACATCAAATGGCCTCCCAAGGTAGAAACAAGAAGAAATTGAGACCGTAAATAGACCAATAACACCCCAGGATCCAACAACACTCCTCAAAAAGAAACAAACAAACAGCCCCATTAAAATGTGGTCAGAACTTATGAATAGACACTTCTCAAAAGAAGATATTTGAGCAGCAAACAGATACATTAAAAAATGCTCAACATCATTAGTCATCAAAGAAATGCAAATTGAAACTACACTGAGATACCACTGAACTCCAGTCAGGATGGCCATCTTAAATAACTCAAAAAACAACAGATGCTGGAGAGGATGTAGAGAAAAGGGAACATTTCTACACTGTTGGTGGGAGTGTAAACTAGTACAATTTCTGTGGAAAACAATGTGACAATTCCTAAAAGACCTAAACATTAGCCTTCCATACTACCCAGAAATCCCCATTCCGGATTCTGGAGGAACTCAAATCACTCTATGAAAATAATACCTGCACATGCATGTTTATTGCAGCATTATTCACAATACCAAAAACATGGAACCATATGTGTCGCCCATGGAAAGAGGCCTGGATTTTTAAAATGTGGTACATATACACAATGGAATATTATGCAGACATAAAGAAGGACAAAATTATGAACTTTGCAGCAACTTGGATGGACTTAGAGTCTATAACACTGAGTGATCTATCACAGAAACAAAGAACTGAGTACCATATATTCTCACTCATAAGTGGACCTTGAATAATTATCATAATACTAAAATAAAGGGATTGGCAGTAGTGGGAAACTGCCAGGGAATGGCGGGGGCGAATACCTCATCAACAAGGGGACCTGCATAATGAACATTTGTATACCTAACCCTGAATTGTACCCCAATCTTTAAATGAAAAATTTTTAAGAGAATAAATGTTTTATTTGATGTGTGATTCTGCTGGCTGGAAGATTAAGCATCTGGTGAGAGCATTGGGCTGCTTTTAGTAATGGCAGAAGGTGAAGAGGAGCTAGAGTATTGAGATCACATTTTGAGAGAAAGAGCAAGAGAGAGAAGAAAGGAGGTGCCAGACTTTTAAACAACCAACTCTGGTGGTAACTAGTAGAATGAGAATTCACTTATTAATATAAGGATGTCACCAAGCCATTCATGAGAGATCTGACTCATGACCCAAACACTTCCTTTTAAGCCCCACCTCCAACATGAGGAGTCAAATTTCAACTTGAGATTGGAAGGTCAAATATTCAAACCACAGCAGTGATCTAATGGTACTTTTCTACATCCTGCATTCCATCCACATTAAATAGAATTCTTTCTACAAAAAAGAATTGATTTTCTGTTCCTTTTAGACATTTATTCAATCAATTATTTGCTTTTATCAGTATAAATTAGTAAATATCAATTTTATTATTTGGGCTATAATTCTATTCTATAGGTTCTTAATCAGTTGTTCATATTGCTCCAGCTTTGGCCTTGGGAAAAATATAAGATGAGCTTGGTGTATCTTCTGATGCCAGAAAATATGAAAGTTCTAAAGAAGACTGGCAAGAAGGAAGAGAAGGATGAAGAGGAGAGAGGAAGAAAAGAGCCTGTCAAAGAGCACAGATACCAACTTGAAAACTCTCCCAAGGCCAAAGCTGGAACAATATGAACAACTGATTAAATAATTAAACTAATAAAAACAGATACTACACTTGATCTTAGCCAAAAGGCCAAGAAGCGATGATTAAATAATTATATCATAGAACTATAGCCCAAAGAATAAAATAAATATTTCCTAATTTATACTGATGAAAACAAATGATTGATTGAATAAATGAGTAAAGAAACAGAAAAAGACAATTATTTTCTGTCCTCCTCCTCCTTCTCCTCTTTATCCTTCTTTTCCTTCTTGCCCTTCTCCTTTAGGACTTTCTTATTTGGTGGCACCCTAACATTCACCAAGCTCATCTGATATTTTCCCTGCTTCAACCCTGAAATCAACCATTTCTGCAACCATTTCCTTTTATTGGAGGATTCTTTTTAGAAACCAAAATCTGGGTATATTCATTGCTATTGAGGTGTTTCTGTTGTGGAAATAAATGAAAACCAACTAAATAAGAAAAATCAAAGTCAATTTGTTCAGAGATTGCTACAGCAAGGGAGTTAGCCACCATCATTTGAGTTTGGACAGTGGTTCAAAGGCAGGTAGAGGAAATGGAGAGCTTTATAGTGGAAGAAAGAGAAGACTTCAGGTATGCCCTGATTAAGGCTGTTGGTATAGGGAAGCTGAAGGTTGGCTACCTAGAAACAGGGTACTCCATGTGACTGGTTAGGAGTGAATATTTGGCATTTTTTGGTTATGCTGCAAAATGCCAAGGGTTTGGCAAAGGTCTAGTTGCTCACTTCAGAGAAAGTCAATCACTGAGACTAGGAGTGTTGCCAGGGAAGAAAGGCTTTTTTATGCAGGTAGCATCAGTCAGAAAATGGGGAAGAGTCTAAAATTAATTTTCACAATTGATTAAAATTAGGAGTTATATCACAGGGAAAGAATGCAAATACATGTGGGAAAATGGGAATTAGGGAGGTATAAGGAAAAGGAGTTCGTCAACAGGCAGCAAGTGGTGGATTAGGCAATAATGACAGATGAGGCATTTAGTGTCTAATTGTCCAGATGTGGTGATCTGGTAAGTTTCAGTTCCTTGATACTATCTGTGTGAGACCTGATGGTCAGTTTCCCTGAGAAAGGAATTAAGATAAGACAAATGTATGCTTCTCAGGTGTTGAGACTAGGAGTGTCAATTTCTATGTTTATTCAAAATACCATAATTGTAAGTTCCATGGAAAAGTTGGGTCTATTTCAGTTGTTCCTAAATTAGAAGCAGGGACACAAATTATGGAAGCTGCCAGTTATTAATTAAGTCATGGCTGAAGCTAATTGTTATTGGGTTTATTCTTTGGCTTCCTGGAACACTTTCTAGAGATAGCACTCTGACTTTCTACAAGTCTGATTTATAGGTAGTAGTGGACTTACTATAGGTAAAGTATTGATTTCCTTAGCTGATTGCTGCAGGACGTGGTTCAGATATAATTGTGTGTTTTTTTGCTTTTTTTTTTTATTTTGGGGGGTTTTTTGAGTCAGAGTCTTACTCCATCATCCAGGGTGGAGTGCAGTAGCATGTCAGGCCACCCCAGCATCGACCTGCTGGGTTCAAGCGATCCTTCTGCCTTAGCCTTCCAAGTAACCAGAACTACAGGCATGTACTACCAAACCTAGCTAATTTCTCATTTATTGTAGAGACAAGGTCTCGCCAATGTGTCCAGGCTGGTTTCAAATCCCTGGGCTCAGGCAATCCTCTTGCCTCTGCCTCCCAAAGTGCTGGGATTATGAGCTTGAACCACTGCACCTGGCCTCAGTTATAATTTATATGCACAGTCTATCCATTGCAGTTGCATATTCAGTCTAACATTGCTTCCAAACTCTCTATCAGGACAGTTTAAAAACATATGTATATATGCTGACCCACGTATATACACATATCTATATTTATTTCTGTATCTATGCATCTATAGATAAAAATAAATGAGTTCACATGGATACCTTCAGTGCTAAACTAGCACCAAAGAGCTTATTCTAGTGTCTCCTCTTTGCTTATTTGTAACTATTTTCTCCAATAGTGAAAAACTTGGTTCTCATGTAGTCTGTGTACTATACATTTGTTCAATAGGCTCTAGTATACATGTAAAGATTTTTCACAATTCCTAAGCCACATTCTTGGGAGAAGAAAATTTACTAACCAGAGTACAGTGTCTATGAACAGTTCATTTCACTTTGTACTTAAAGTATCTAGTCAAAACATTTCTTCCCCACTCCCTTCAGTGTAGTTATGCTATGTATTTCTAACACAGACTGATTTACCACAGTTTACATTCCATCTTGGTTTCCTTATACGTCTAGTTGATTTTTTTTAAGATCATCATAGGAGGGATTTCTGGCAAGATGGTGACGGGGACAGGTCGGACTGTGAGAGTCTCGGCAAAAGCGAGTATCTATAAAGACTCTCTGCGTGGGTAGGCATGCGCCGGTTGGTGAGTGAAAGTCCATCTGAGGGGAGACTTGGGTTCACGACGCTGGGGCTCTCCTCCAGAGGTCACTGCAACCCCCACCACCCTGAGATCAGAGCCCCAAGCTCACAGGATAGTCTTCTGCTCTCGGGACTCTCCTGAGAAAAGCCAAATTCAACTGATCCTCATCACCTGGAACCTGGCCCACTCCATTACCTGTGACAGCAAAGTGGCTGGAGCCTGTGAACCATGGAGAGAGCAGTCAGGGAGAGCTGGAGAGGAGCCCTACCCACCAGTGAGGGGTGAGAAAATGCCAGTCAGAGCCATTGTTTCTGTCCCCCAGGAGAGAGTCATTTTTTTCTGTCCCCCAAGCAGAGACCTGCAGTGTCCCGCCCAGCTCCACCCAGGCTCCAACCTGGGACCTAGAGGAATTTCATCACACTTGGAGAGACAGATGCTCCTCTCCCATGCTGGATCAGACACAGACACTTCAGATCTGAGTGGGAGACTTGACAGGCAGCAAGCTGGGTGAGTCCAGATCTGATCCACCCTCCTCCCACAGTAGGTCTGGGGCATCTGACCCACACTGAGAACAACCCTATTAGCCTGCACTGAGAGTAGAAGGGGAGGCTGGGAGATCAGAACTGAAAGGAACTTGGACTTACAGGAACCACCTTAGAGTGAGTTTTCTTATTGTTGGTCTGTCTGTTTTTCTCGTTTTTTGTTTATTTGTTATTTATTATTATTTTCTTTTTTTCTCTCTCTTCCTGTTTTTTTTTTTTTTGAGTTGGAGTCTCACTCTGTTGCCCAGACTGGAGGGCAGTGGCTGTTCCCAGCCACCGCAGCCTCGACCTGCTGGGCTCTAGCGATCCTTCCACCTCAGCCTTCCAAGTAGCTGGAACTATAGGTGCGCGCTACTACACCCGGCTAATTATTGACTTATTGTAGAGACAAGGTCTCGCCAAGTTGCCCAGGCAGGTCTTGAACCTGAGGACTCAGGCAATCCACTCACCTCAGCCTCCCAAAGCGTAGGGTTGAGCCACCGAGCCTGGTTTCTTCCTGTTTTTGATTGTGTTTTTTGTACTTGCTTTGTTTCTGTTATTTTATTGCTTTTTTAAAGACTTTCTGTTTGTGTATGTGTATTTTTGAGGGAAAGTACATTAATGGGGAGTTCTTTGTCAGTTTTTGTGTTTGTATGATCGTATGTTTTACTTTATTTTAACTTTTCTGTCTTTTTGTCTCTTCATTTGTTAGTTGTTGTGCCTGTCTGTTTTCACTCTTATTCTCCCCCTCCACATTTGTCTCATCCCTCTCCTTCCTTTTTCTATTCCTTTCCTTTCTCTTACCTCATTTTGCCTTAATGGGGCAAACTTATATCCCCACTCCATGAACAAATTGTAAGGCAGTGGGAAGTGGGTTGCAGGGGCCCAAACACCTGTCAGTGGATACTGGGATCTGTAGATACTTTCTAAATCACAGCTCTCTCCTCAACTGAATCTCAAAACTGCAAGAGTACAGCCCCCCACCCACAGCAGAGCTTCAGAAATGAACAAAGCCAGAGGTTCCACATAAGGAAGAATAGGAGATTGAACAAACAGAAGTAAAAACTAACCCTCATCCCTGAATGACAGAATTAAAGAGATATTAAAAAAAAAAAAAGAGGGAGAAAAATCTACACAAATGAAGAAAAACCAAAACAAAAATATGGGTTCCACACAGACCCCTGGGAGGTAAGCCACTGAGAATACAGACTCTGGAATGCAAACAATGATGAGCCCCCAGAATGACTTGTGTCAAACCACAAACCCAGATATCAAGACATTATAGAGAGAATAAGTAGGATTGAGAAGAGACAGGAGGAAAGAATGAAGGAGTTGATAACTGAAATAACAGCAATAAAGAATACAGTGAATGAAATAAATAAACTGATAAGCATTGAAAGCAGAATTAGCCAAGTAAAGAAAGAATCTCAGGGCATAAGGACCAAAATATGGAACTAACTCAAATTGTCAAAAACATAGAAAATAAGCTTAAACAGACAGAGCAAAACCTTCAAGAGATGAGTGATTATTTCAAGAGGTCAAACCGAAAATTAATTGGACTTTCAGAGGCAGAAAGGGAGACAGAAACCACTCTGAAACCGACATTCCATGAAAGTATCCAAGAAAACTTCCCTCATCTCATCAGTGACATGACCATTTAAATACAAGAGATTCATAGCCGGGCTCGGTGGCTCAGCCTGTAATCCCACACTTTGGGAGGCTGAGGTGAGTGAATTGCCTGAGCCCGTGGGTTCGAGATCCACCTGGGCAACTTGGCGAGTCCTCATCTCTACAATAAATCAAAAAATTAGCTGGGCATGGTAGTGTGCACCTGTAGTTCCAGCTACTTTGAAGGCTGAGGCAGAAGGATCGCCGGAGCCCAGCAGGTTGAGGCTGCGGTGGCCGGGAGCCATCATCGCACTCCAGTTTGGGTGACAGAGTGAGACTCTAACTCAAAAAAAAAAAAAAAAATACAAGAGATTCAGAGAATCCCTGCAAGACAACAAATGAGTAGACCAAATCCTAGACACATAGTAATTTGCCTAGACAAAATAGGTACAAAAGAAAAAATCCTAAAGGCAGCAAGAGAAAAAGGTCAGACTACCTACCTACCAGGGAAGACCAATTTGAATAGCAGCAGACTTATCTACAGAAACACTTCAGGCTAAGAGATCTTGGAGCCCAATCTTTAAAGTTCTCAAAGATAAGCAATTTCAACCAAGAATTACCTACCCAGCTAAGCTAAGCTTCATCAATGATGAAGAATTAAAATCATTCCCAGACATTCAATCCCTAAGAGTTTATGCTGCTTCCAGACCAGATCTACAAGAAACACATAAGCATCAAACACAGAAGAAGAAAAAAAGAACAACAACACTCTTCAAAAGAATGCAGGGAAAAGATTGAAAACACTCACAAATCAACTCAATAATCAAAAGAAAGACAACAAACAAACAGAAACAGCAACAAACTACAAGAACCTATGACAGGGATAAACTCTTACATTTCAATAATTAGTCTGTATGTGAATGGATTAAATGCACCACTGAAAACACACAGAATGGCAAATTGGATAAAATACATGAGGTAACAATATATTGTCTCCAAGAGACTCATCTCACTAGAAAGGATTCTCACAGATTCAGGGTAAGAGGATGGGAAACAAAATTTCAGGCAAACAGAACACAAAATAAAGCAGGAGTCACTATCTTAATATCAGACAAAATACCCTTAAGCTTTCATAAATTATAAAAGACAGAGAAATTCAGTACATAATAATAAAAGTTTCAATTCATCAACAAGAAATATCCATCCTAGCCAGGCTTGGTGGCTCAGCCTGTAATCCCGTGCCTTTGGGAGGCTGAGGTAAGTGGATTGCCTGAGCCCGTAGGTCGAGACCCACCTGGGCAGTGAGACCTCATCTCTACAACAAATCAATAAATCATCCGGGTGTGGTAGTGCGTGACTGTAATTCCGGCTACTGGGAAGGCTGAGACGGAAGGATCGCTGGAGTTCAGCAGGTCAAGGCTGCGGTGGCTGGGAGCAGCCACTGCACTCCAGTCTGGGCGACAGAGTGAGACTCCAACTCAAAAAAAAAAAAGGAAATATCCATCCTAAACATATATGCACCCAACATAGGATCATCAACTTTCATAAAGTGGTTTCTAGGTAAATTTTAAAAAGATATTGACTCTAACAATATCATGACTGGGGCCTTAAATACCCCACCCGACAACTGTACACAGAACATCAAGATGAAAAATCTATAAGGAGATTTGGAGCATCAACCTGATACTTGACAAAATGGACTTAATTGATACCAACAGAACACTCCACCCAACAACCATGGAATATATATTCTACTCATCACCACCTGGAACATACTCTAAGATCAACCACATCCTTGGCCATAAATCAAGCATAAACAAATTTCATGAAACTGAGATCCTGCCATGCACCTTCTTACACTACAGAGGAATAAAAATTAATATCAACACCAACAAAATTTCTCCAAAACCCACAAAGACATGGATACTAAACAGTAGATCCTAAGCAACTCCTTGGTCAACATGAAAATCAAAAGAGGTTAAAAGAGACCTTGAAATAAATGAAAATGAAGAAACATCTTACCAAAACCTCTGGGATGCCATGAAAACAGTACTAAGAGGAGAATTCATATCTCTATGAACACACATGAAGAAAATGGAAAGATCACAAACCTAAAAGGTCACCTAAGGGAGCTGGAAGAGCAGACCACCAAAACCCTAACTTCAGCAGAAGAATCCAGAGCACCAAAATAAAAGCCCAATCCAGGAAACTGAAGACAAAAATATAATACAAAAAAATCAATGAAACAAAAAGCTTATTCTTTGAAAGGATAAACAAGATTTATGATCCCCTAGCTAGACTAATCAAGAATAAGAGAGAAAAAGCCCAAATAAACACAATCAGAAATGCAAAAGGTCAAGTCACAACTGACCCTGAAGAAATACAAAAGAATATCAGAGACTACTACGTACACTTGTATGGAAACAAACTTGAAAACCTAAAGGAAATGGAGGACTTTCTGACATCACATAACCTCCCCCAGTTGAAACAAGAAGAATCGAGACCCTAAATAGATCAATAACAATCCAGGAAATTGACCATGTCATAAGAAAACTACCTACAAAAAAAAGTCCTGGACCAGATGACTTTCCAGCAGAATTCTACAAAATATACAAGGAGGAACTGATACCAATCCTATTGAAAGTATTTCAAGCAATTGAGAAAGATGGAACTCTCCCCAAATATCATGTTATGATTCTAACATCATATTGATACCCAAACCAAGTAAAGATCCAACAAAGAAAGAGAGCTACAGGCCAATATCCTTGATGAACATAGGTGCAAAAATTTTCTAAAAGATTCTAGCAAATCAAATTCAACAACTTATCTCAAAAATCATCCACTATGACCAAGTAGGTTTCATTCCCAGGATACACGGCTGGTTCAACATTTATAAAACCATAAATGTAATTAAATACATCAACAGATGTAAAAACATAAACCACATGATTATATCATTTAGGCGTAGAAAAAGTTTTTGATAAAATCCAACACCCCTTCTTGATAAAAACCCTCGAATATCTAGGCATAGATGGAACATACCTTAAAATAGTAAGAGACATCTACAAGAAACCCACAGTCAGCCTACTGCTAAACAGACAGAAATTGGAAACATTTCCCCTGTAAACCATAACAAGACAAGGATGTCCACTCTCATCCCTCCTTTTCAACATAGTTTTGGAGTACCAGCTAGAGCAATCAGGCAAGAGAAGGTCATTAGGGGTATCCATATGGGAAAAGAGGAAGTCAAGTTATCCCTCTGCAGACGACAAGAAGTTATACATCAAAAACCTGAGAGAATCTGTCAAAAACCTCCTTACACTGATAAAGAACTTTGGCAAAGTGTCAGGGTACAAATTGAATGTGCAAAAGACAGTTTCATTTCTATACACCAACATTAAGCAAACAGAAACCCAAATAAAAAGCACAATCCTGTTCATAATAGCCAGGAAAAAAAAAAAATCAAACAGCTTGGCATCTTCCTAACTAGAGACATGAAAAAACCTTTACAATGAAAACTTCAAAACACTGCTCAAGGAAATCAAAGATGACACAAACAAATGGGAAAATATTCCACGCTCATGGATGGGAAGCATCAACATTGTTAAGATATCCATCCGGCCCAAGGTAATCACAATCTACAGATTTAAGGCAATACCCATTAAATTACCAGAGCATTCTTCTCAGACCTAGAAATGACAATACAGAAATTCACATGGAAACCTAAACAACCACAAAATGCCAAAACAATCCCCAGAATAAAAAGCAGGAGATATCACACTCCCAGACTTTAAACTTTATTATAAAGCTACAATAATCACAACAGCCTGGTATTGGTACAAGAACAGACTTATAGAATATAGACCAATGGAACAGGATAGAGATTCCAGAAGCAAAACTTCAATTTCTCAACCAACTCATCTTCAACAAAACTTCCACCACCAAATACTGGGGAGAGGAGAACCTATTCTGTGTATGGTGCTGGGAAAACTGGCTGATCACATGCAGCAGATTAAAACAAGACCCTACCTATCCCCATACACAAAAAACAACTCTAAATGGATCAAAGAGCTAAACATAAAATCTCAAACTATATGAATCTTAGAAAATGCAGGAGACACCCTTATGGAAAGTGGAACTGGCAACCAATTCCTAATCAAAATCCCAAGTGCCCATGCCATAAGAGATCAGATAGACAAGTTGGACTCATCAAACTGACAAGCTTCTGCCAAAGAAGCCATCAAGAGAGCAAGGAGAAAGCCCACAGACTGGAAAAAAAATATTTGCCAACTGTATGTCTGAAAAAGGCCTAACATCTAGGATCTACAAGGAACTCAAACATGCTGAAAAGAAAAAACAAACAGCCCTGTTACAAAGTGGGCAAAAGATATGAACAGACACTTCTCAAAAGAAGACATATGAGTAGCAAACAGATACATGAAAAAATGCTCATCCTCTCTAGTCATCAAAGAAATGCAAATTAAAACCACACTGAGATACCACCTAACTCCACTCAGGATGGCCATCATCAATAACTCAAAAAATAACAGATGCTGGAGAGGATGTGGTGAAAAGAGAACACTTCTACACTGTTGGTGGGAGTGTAAACTAGTACAGCCTCTGTGGAAAGCAGTTTGGTGATTCCTTAAAGATCTAAAAATCAACTTTCCATATGACCCCACAATACCCCTACTGGAAATAAACCCAGAAGAACTCAAATCACTCAGTAAAAAAGATACCTGCACATGTATGTTTTTTGCAGCACTGTTCACAATAGCAAGAACATGGAACCAACTGTGCTGCCCATCCAATGAGGATTGGATTTTTTTTTAAAGTGATACATAATCACAATGGAATATTACACAGTCATAAAGAAGAACAAAATCATGAACTTTATAGCAACCTGGATGAACTTAGAGTCTATAATATTGTGTGATCTTTCAATGAAAAAAAGAACTGAGTATCACATGTTCTCACTCATAAGCAGACCTTGAACAACTCTCATAATACTATAAGAAAAGGATTGGCAGTAGCAGGAAACTGTGGGGGCATGGGGGCAGGGAGCCAGGATTGACAGTAGTCTTGCCTGGGGAAAGGACTGCACACCTCATCAACAAGGCTACCTGCATAATGAACATTAGTGTACCTAACCCTGCATTGTACCTCACATCTTTAAAATTAAAAAAATTAAAAGTAAAAACTACACACACAAAACTCTAATTAAAAAAAAAAAAGACCAACATAGAGTAAAATCAATTCTAAGTGATTTTTCAGTCCTATAAGTTTAGCAATGGGCTTGTGATACCATGGTGGTACATAAACATTTCTATCACCCCCAACTTTCTGTCACACTCTCCCGTTCTAGACACACTTAAATTTGAACTTCTAAAAGTTGAATTGTATCAGATTAATTAATTATAAGTCAACATTTAAAGGGATTAAGCAACGTTGGGGGATATATGTGAGTTTTAGGAGAAACTAATAATAAATAATAAAAAATAAATCTTCTAGATTTGATGTTTTTATTCCTAGTCTCCAATGAGCACTAAGGTCATTGCAATTAGGAGAAGATTGTCCTTCATTTTACAATTCTTCTGTGTAATTTTTCCCTTTAGTGATCCCCATTTCTAAGGATCATGTATGTTGGGTTAGAGTGGTCTTTTCATTGTTAATTAGGATACAACTGCTGAATTTGCTTTAGGATTTCAGGCTTTGTCTAAGATTAAATCTACAATAAATTTACTGTTATCCCAGGCCCACTTACATTGGCTTGATTAGTAGAAATTTCTGTTTCTTTTGTTTTTAAGTGAATTGGATTGAGTCTCACAATATAATTTTTTCAAAAACTGAGGTATTAATTGAATTTCACCAAGATATAGTTCACTAGTTTCCCCTGTTGTGTCTTAATTTTGTCCACAAATGGATGTCTTGATAGTCATATATTGACTGTGCTACCTGCTGCCACTAACTTTAGTTTGGTTTTAGTAATGAATGAGATCTCGGAGTTTTAAAACACTGTTTACCTATCCAGAATACCAAGTTTTCAGGAAAAGCATACAAAGTAAATTTTTAATAATATTGCAATTCCTATTTTTTCATACACTATTAATTGAAAATCAGCTGTATTGATAAACCAAAATCAGGGTAATATATATATAGACCTACATTTTGTCTGCTTTTAAAAAGATAATATATATTTTTTTAATTTTAGAGTTATGGGGTACAAGTCAGGATTGGGTACATAAGTGGTTTAGGTACAGGTGAAGTTTTGAGCCTCCCACTGGTCCTTCACCTGGATTAGGATCAGGAATATTTATTGATGTGATGTGCCTGTCCACCCCTGACTGTGTCCTCCTACTGCCAATCCCTTGTTTGGAGTATTATGATAGGTGTTCAGGATCCACTTATGAGTAAGAGCGTGTTGTACTCAGTTCTTTGTTTCTGTGATAGATCTGAGTGTGGTAGACTCTAAACCCATCCTAGTTGTTGTGAAGTCTATAACTTTGTTTCCTTATGACTGTATAATGTTCCATCATGTATATGTACCACATTTTTTTTAATCCAGTCCACTTTTGATGGGTAGCACAGTTGGTTCCATGTTTTTGCTATTGTGAATAATGCTGCAATAAACGTGTGTGCAAGTATCATTTTCATAGAGTGATTTGAGTTCCTCTGGGTATATTCCTAGAATGGGGATTGCTGGGTAGTATGGAAAGTCGATTTTTAGGTCTTTAAGGAATTGCCACACTGTTTGTCACAGAGGTTGTGCTAGTTTACACTCCCACCAACAGTGTAGAAATGTTCCATTTTCTCTGCATCCTCTCCAGCATCTGTTTCTTTTTGAATTATTGATGATGGTCATCCTGACTGGAGTCAGGTGGTATCTCAGCATGGTTTTAATTTGCATTTCTTTGATGACTAATGACACTGAGAATTTTTTTATATATCTGTTGGCTGCCCATATGTCTTCTTTTAGAAGTATCTATTCATATCTTTTGCCCACTTGTTAATAGGGCTGGGTTTTTTTTTCTTTTTCTTTTCAGCACGTTTGAGTTCCTTGTATATCCTAGATGTTAGACCTTTGTCAGACATACAGTTGGCAAATATCTTTTCCCATTCAGGGGGTTGTCTCCCTACTCTCTTGATGGGGTTTCTTTTGTATTGTGGAAGCTTTTCAGTTTTATGAAGTCCCACTTGTCTATCTTATCTCTCATGACATCATATTTGGGGTTTTGATCAGAAATTGGTTGCCAATTCCAATTTCCATAAGGGTATCTCCTGCATTTTCTAAATTTCTTAACATTTGAGGTTTTACATTTAGGTCTTTGGTCCATGCAGAGTTGATTTTTGTGTATGATGTATGGTAATAAGTAGTCTTGTTTAATCTTCTGTATGTGGTCAGCCAGTTTTCCCAGCAGCATTTACCAAAGAAGTTCTCCTCTTCCCAGTGTTTGTTAGTGGACTTTTTGTCAATGATGACAGAGAAACTGAGGTTTTGCTTCCAGAATCTCTATCCTATTCCATGGGTCTATATGTCTGTTCTTGAACCAATACCAGGCCATCTTGATTATTGTAGTCTTATAATAAGGTTTAAAGTCTGAAAGTGTGAAATTTCTCGCTTTGTTTCTTTTACTGAGGATTGTTTTGGCTACTCGTGGTTGTTTATATTTACATATGAATTTGTGTATTGTCATTTCCTGGTCTAAGAAGAATGATGCTGGTAATTTAATGGGTTTTGCATTAAATCAGTAGATTGCCTTGGGTCAGGTGGACATCTTAACAATATTGATTCTTCCAATCCATGAGCATGGGATATTTTTCCATTTGTTTGTGTCATCTTTAGTTTCTTTGAGCAGTGTTTGGAGTTTTCATTGCAAAAGTCTTTTACTTCTCTGGTTAGGAAGATGCCGAGGTATTTCATTTTTTGTTGTTGTTGCTATTGTGAATGGGATTATGCTTTTTATTTGGTTATCTGCCTGTTTGTAGTTGGTGTATAAGAATGTGACTGTCTTTTGCACATTGATTTTGTACCTTGAGACTTTGCTAAAGTCCTTTATCAGTGCAAGAAGATTTTTGACAGATTCTCTTGGATTTTCAACGTATAGAATCATATCATCAGCAAAGAGGGATAAGTTGACTTCCTCTTTTCCTATTCATGAATAACTTTAAAAATGAGTACTCACCAATCATTCCTCAGCTATATTATTATTATTATTATTATTTTTCGAGTCAGAGTCTTACTCCATCACCCTAGACATCACTTATCAGGCTAGAGTGCAGTGGCATGCTCATGGCCACCCCAGCATCAACCTGCTGGGCTCAGGTGATCCTTCCACCTCAGCCTTCCAAGTAGCTGGAATTACAAGTGCACACTACCATGCCCAACTAATTTTTTCATTGATTGTAGAGATGAGGTCTCAACAGTTGCCCAGCCTGGCCTCGAACCCCTGGGCTCAAGCAATCCTCTCACTTTGGCCTCCCAAAGTGCTGGGATTACAGGCTTAAGCCACCACACCTGGCCCCTCACAGTTATTATTAATGCTTACTTCACTAGTGTGAACAATTGAATCAAATGTTTATCTCATAATTCAATTGGAATATCTGTTTGCACATTATCCATTTAGCAGGTTTATATGAAAATGGAAAATCAGTTTACATTATGAATTGATTATTTTTGTTTTAATAAAATAAAGTTTAATGTATTTATAGAAGCTATTTTAATTGAAACAATTTAAACAGATTTATTGTGAAATTAACATTCTTTACCAAAGTAATTATAAGATGATGAAACTCATTATTTTATATCATTATTTCTATACCTGTCCTTCACTCTAACCACCTATTCAAATAATTTCAAATCCCATGTGATTCAGTGATGGGTAGGATTTTACCATCCTAATACCAAAACACAAATATTAGGTATTTATGTTGTTTAAGTGACAAAGTCACTTGAGAAAAACTGAAATTCTTATTTAGTAATATGTGGATTGGTCACATGTTCAAATTCTTTTGTTGTTGTTGTTGAGTTGGAGTCTCACTCTGTCATCCAGACTGGAGTGCAGTGGCTGCTCCTGGCCACCGCAGCCTCCACCTGCTGGGCTCCAGCGATCCTTCCGCTTCAGCCTTCCAAGTAGCCGGAATTACAGGCATGCGCTACTACGCCCGTCTGATTTTTTGATTTTTTGTAGAGATGAGGTCTTGCTGCCCAGGCGGGTCTCAAATCCGCGGGCTCAGGCAATCCACTCACTTCAACCTCCCAAAGGCGCGGGATTACAGGCTGAGCCACCAAACCCGGCTTTCAAATTCTTATTCTAGCTCTTTCTAGCTGTGTTCCTTCACTGGGATACTTAACATCTCTGAACCGTCATTAAATTTTTTCCCTAAAGAAGGCTTGTGTATTTACCTTACAAATCTGTTGTGAGAGTATAACTGTCACAATCAGCAGAGTGCTTATTCTGGTCTTCATTTTCAAAATCTTGTTGCTGTCACAAGACATTAGTAATTGATTTAGAAAATATACCTTCAATGTTATGACTCTACCAGATAAGTTAATGACTTTTTTAATGATAATGATGAGAACTTAAATTTAAAATTATGATAAAATGAGTTCCAGTTGGATAATCTATCAGTGTTGCCCAAGGTAACAGATTGCTTCTTGGAAGTTCTACTGAAGTACAACAAATCATGGTAGTTATTAATTGATTTTTGTAAAAATCATGAAAAGATTATGTGATTCTTGGGTTATTATACAAGGTAGAGACTTTGCCATGTATTCATCATTCATTTATCAAATATATTCATTGATACATGCATTCATCCATCATAATATGTTAGTAGTAGGGACAATCAAGCTAGGGAAGTTAACACAAATAATGACAACTCAAAGCAAGGGAGCAATTTCTGAGACAGAGGCAATTGGCTGGTTGTGATAAAGAAAACAGAATTAGGAAAACTATCCCAAAGGATGTAGAATTTTTAAATTATCATGGATGATGATTATGGTTCCTAAAATTAAGACTGTCAAAACAAACAAGAGTGTGTCCAAAAAGGCATGTGTAACCTGATGAAATTTCTGAACCTCCTGTGACCTAGTCTTCAAACACAGAGTCTAGCAACAATAAGAAAGTAATTCCAATTTCTAGTTGTGTCTCTCAAAGAACATCAAAGGTACATAGTTTAAAACCTACTTCTGCCATTCCTTTTATTCTGTATTTTTTACCCTCGCCTGCTTTCCCTGAAGCATCTCTTCATGTTCTCCTTCTCTACACAGCATCAAAATACACTTCATCCCAAGAGGTCCTTCCTTTTCCATTTTCTTTACTGTATTTCTCTTTACTTTTATCCCTTGCAGGAGTTTCTCTCGACACAATTCAAATTCCCCAATCTGATTTTCCCTCCACTGATTAGCATGATCTGCATAATAAGGCCCAAGAACTAGGTCAGGAGTTCTTATCCAAAAGGTTCAGCATAGGACTGTATTTCAGTATAATTGCTTTCTCTTATAATCCTATACATTTCATTTTATGCATTTAGAAACACTATTCTGAGAAGTGATCCATACATTTCTCTAGTTGTCAAAGAGGTTCATGGCACAAAACATGTTTAAGAAACGAAAGAGACTGAGGGATGATTGAAAATGGCAGCCAATATTTTTTTATTCAAGTTTTTGTTCCTGTTTCACTTGAAAGTATCTGCAGATGTGTGGGGAGAAGTGGGCAGTTTACATGGTCAAAACTTATCATAAGGACAGGAAGTGATAGGAAATGAAATATTGGGTTCCATGCAAACAGAAACAAAAATGGCACACAAAACAGTCACTGTCCTGTTCATACATAGAAACATCCTCTTCCTAGAAACATAAAGTGTTTATTCCTTTCTATCCTCTCTTGGGTTATCCTGCTACTCTTCTCATTAGTTTTTCCAAAATTATCTACAACCCAAACCTAGTGAAGAAATACTCAAACCTAGTGAAGAAATAATCAAACTTACTAAAACTTGAGATTTCAAAGCAGATTAGTTTCAAACTCAAATTAAACAGAAATCAGTTGTCATGGATCAAATATTTCACAGCAGCTACCAGCTATTTAATTCTTTACCTGTCTCCCCATATCCCCTCCCCATCTCTTCTAGTACCTTAACTAGAAATCTTCAAGGGAGTAGGTTTCTGAAAGACATTCCTGCCAGCTTTTAGTGTTGCTGAAAAATCAACCCACCTGCCACCAGCCGTGTGACAGTTTATATAGTGTTGCTAGGCCCATAATGGTTCAGAGTAGTTACGAATATATTATTTTTGACAGGCTCTTCTCCCAATTAAGGACCACATAAAACCCTCCATTCGCAGTCAAAATTCCCAGCAGTGTTATCCCTTGAGTAGCTAAGGTGCTTTAAACCCAAGAAAAAGAAAAGTCTGTAGGTTTTCAGGGTATCTGGTAAGGGGCACAAATCAGCCTGCAGCTCATTCGTTTACATTAATGGGTCAGTCTTCAGGGGCAGCACTGACTGCCAATTTGCTGAATGCTAAGTCACCTTCTGCCATCAGCTCTCTGACAATGGCAAAACTATCCCATAATACCCAAACTTTCTCTTTTGTTAAAGTGGCAGAATCCCAATTATTCTCATAAACACAATACTCAGAACAGACCAAACCATGTTTTAACTTTTCCCTTGAGAACAGATTGAATATGGCAGCCCCTTTCAAGTAACAGCCACTTATAATATCAAGCTACTGTATGGAAATATGGAGATAACATAAATAAGTTTAAACAGATAATCGTGATCTCATGGACAATAACTGGTCAATGAGAACGGATTTTCTTTTGAAATTTAGCTTTCCTGACGACTTCAAAAATGTATGAACAATAGTACTGACCAGTGATTCTATGAGGTGACATATATACTATTGGTAATAATAATAAAATTCAAAAAATATATTGAGTGCTTAGTATGTGTCAAATACTTTATGTATAATAATCCATCTAATTTTCTTCCAACCTATTTGAGTTAAATATTAAGATTATAAGCATTTTAAAGAGGTAAAAACTGAGAAGGTTAAATTACTTGTGGAAACTCTTGTTTGACAGAGGCCAGATCTGAGTCCAGGCAGTCTAAATCCAGAGCCTACTTGCAATTTGTACTGTTGCACAGAGTTCATGATATACTAGGGTGCCCTACTTAGGTGAATGCATCTGTCACTCTCTTGAAGTTAATCATTTTTTAACAAGAGGCCTTGCATTTTCATTTTACACCTGGCTCCACAAACTATGTAGTCAGTCCTGCCCAAACATTTAATCTGTATGTTACATTGGACATAGTTCATTACTTGATTCAGAGAATCAACAAGCCCCATTCTCTCTTTAACCCCATATGATTTCCTATTTATCCCTGCCTCCACTGAAATCTAGCTTTCACTAGAAAACACCACTCCTTTGCAGTTCTGTTAAGTTGGAGTTGGTATCTTGTTTACTGTTACCCATAGTTCATTACTTGATTCAGAGAATCAACAAGCCCCATTCTCTCTTTAACCCCATATGATTTCCTATTTATCCCTGCCTCCACTGAAATCTAGCTTTCACTAGAAAACACCACTCCTTTGCAGTTCTGTTAAGTTGGAGTTGGTATCTTGTTTACTGTTACCCATTACGAACCTCAGGGATTGGAAGGGCCATTGTTATACTCCATGCTTCTCATTCCAGCCTCTTATAAAATGATTCCTGCTTTCTTGAATACCGAATCATTTGATTTAATTACTCCTCTACCCCCACCCTCAACTTAATTGCTATCTTGTTGAACCTCCATTCATTTACCTGAATCTTTGGAACCAGGCCAAAGGCTCACCAATAATCCAGTGCCTTCAATGTTCACACAGACAACCCATCCAGTTATCACCTGGTCTCTCAATGTCTTGACTTGCAAGCCCTGATATTGTTACACACATATATTGCAAAAGCTATACCTGGAAATGTGTCATTACCAGAAACTGAGTCACCTCCCAAATCATAAAGTCCCCCATGTTACATTTTTGCTACTGCCTTCACTCCTTCCTGTTAAATTGTTGATTTATTACTTCTATCTTAATCCTTGGCCATGTTGGGAGCCTTCCATCCTTTTACGTTTTAATTTTCTCTTCTGTTCAAACTTTTTTTTTTTCTTTTCTTTCTTTACTCATTTAAAATATCATGGGCCACTATTCTAATACTTATGTCAATACCCATTCCATTGCATTTCCCTCTTTTCCTCATATCCCTCTGGCAAAACCTTGCTTTAAGTTAATCCTAACCAATGCCTTCTCTGGGCCTGCCTTTTACAAGTCAAGAAGTATTGGGCATAGACCCATAATAGATAGCTTTGAATCACTACAAATTTGTGATCACTAGTTCCCCATAGGTTATCAATCCTGACAGACTCCAAGATTTCTAACAACATCATCTGAGACAAGGACTTCGGATGAGTGATTTATAAAGGAGTGATGGAATCAGAATAGGAAAGACAAAGAAGCAAGACAAAGGCATGGGTTCTACTGAGTTCCAGTCTCAATCTTAATCCACAGGAGATTAGAACATAAATGGCAATGCAGAATTGGATTCCCTCATTCATCAGCTCTCCACCTCCTGAGGTTGGAGAGAGAGTAACTTCCCAGACATTTCTGGGCAACATGGCTACATTCAGCCGAGGGCAATTCTTAGAGGACTGTAACAGTGAGTTGTCTACAGCCAACTGTCACAGCATTTGGGTGGTGGAATTTGGGTGGTGCATCATACCACCTACTATATTCGCCTTCTTAAACTCTACTGTGATAATTTTAAAATGTTTCTATTTTCCTCCTACTTACTCATATGCCTCCCTGACACTCAGTCCCTGCTACTAAGTCATCTTTCTATATTACATGCTCTCCTAGAATGGTGTTACTCAACCACAGAGATCTTACTCAATTTGTGTGTGTGTGTGTGTGTATTTGTGTGTGTGTGTGTAATATTTATCTCCTCAACAAAATGTATGCTTCATGAGAACAAAGAAAAAAATATTTTGACCATCAATATTACACTTATTGAGCTTAAAATAGTGGTACATATAAGTCTCTTTAAGAGTAAAGGAATTAAAACAGCGATCACTTCTGTGAAAACTGCTATGTGCCAGGCACTATTCCAAATGACTTATGTGTATTCAATCTTTCATGTCTATAGCAAGGAACTGGATACTATTATTATCCCTATACCACAAGCAAGAAGGTAAGGAAGTTGCCCGAGTTCACTAAGAAAAAATCTGTGATATTAATCCAAGCTGACTATATGAGTAGTCCCTACTCATTCAGTACACTATAGTACACTGTTGTGTCTCTCTCAGATGATGGAATGAATAAAGGATAAATGACATGGATAGAAAGAGAAGGAAGGGTAATGGAGGAAGGAAGAAAGGAAGACAGAATGCATGCAGACCTACAGACATATATACTATATGTGATATAGTCAGGAGCTTTTGAGTAAATTGCCCTTTGTTAAACCAGTCTCCTTAATTAGGCATCAGCTATCACACACTTATAGCCATATTTCCCTGCTCCTAATTTGCTGACTGGTTGTACCAGGTTGTAATGACCAAATATATGAGATTATCATTTCCAAATATTCAGAAAGGCTAGCCTCATCACAAGTCACCCACTACTCTATTTATTAGCATCTTCACTTATGATATTGGGCTCTACAACAGACCAAATGTGTATACAGCAATAGCAAAGCACAAAAGTAAATGTAGCAGTTTTACATGGTGAATGCATTCATTTAAACATAACTGGATGCATAGGGCATCTGAAGGACATAAGAGAATAGGGTACTAATCATGTGAAACAATTTAGTCTCCTAGGAATCCAGATGGGAAATTCATAGTCACTGAGGTTTGGAAGGGAACTTAAAGGTCATTCTGTTCAAACCTCTCGTGGCATCTGGCCCATTCAAGGGACTTTATTATTTTAATAAAATTTTTCTTCCCTGTAAAGTCTCCCATTAATGATTTCATTGTTATTTTTAAAGTTAAGACTACAGATTGAGAGCAGACATATTCAATATCATCTGGCTTCTTTAAAACTAAAAACTAAGCTGGATTAAAGGTTTATTTCATCAGACATCCTCTTTGACAAATGATCTAAGATGTCTAGTCATCATCAGAATGTAGGTTGAACCTCCATATGTGTGAGAACATTTTTCTCAATTTATTATAATATCTCTGATTTATGCACAACAGTGATGGAAATAGCTTGATGCAGATTTCCAAGGCACAGTGTGGGAGGCACTGTGTATGCACAAATCCCGTTATTTGTTAATAGGATTTGTCCACATACCTTCTGCCCAATCTGCCCAATGCTTTGAAATATTGCAGCTGCTTTTCATTTCCTGTTAAATCCGATTGGCAGCAATGTCAGCGCCACAGCTCAACCCACAAACAGAAGCACGACTCCAAGCAAGAATACACAGGTGGCAAAAACAGTCATTAATGCTACCATGAAGGATGCCATCTGGGGAATTTAGTTACCTTGCTAGGCCCAGTTCTGAAGTAAAATATTTCATTTTCTACTGGATATTGCTTTATAATATTGGTGACTCTCACAAAGTGGTTCTTAACTGAGGTGATTTTGCTTCCCACAAAACATTTGGCAATGTCTGGAGACATCTTTTATTGTCATCATGAGGGGCATTACCTATTAAGTGGGTGAAGGCCAGGGATACTGCTAAACATTCTGCAGTGTATTTAGAAAGCCCCTCAAACAAAAAATTATCCAGCACAGAATTTTGGTCATGCTGAGGTTGACAGCCCTGCTCCAAGGCTAATCAACGCAGCCATAAATGACAGTTGTCCTTCTTTATCACCATTTAGGATACAGCCTACAATGCCTGTTGGAGAACAAGTAGTTTAAATGCATGGGAACTAATTTGGTATTCTATTTTGGTGTTGGTGACATTTATGAATACATCTCTTGCTATGTATTTTAATCAGGATAAAATGAAGTAGCAATAATAAGGAGGAAAGCAAATGTAAATTCTTTCCTCTGCTGAAAGTGAGCTTTCCTATTCCAGCATTTCCAACTTCTATTCCCTAAAATAGCAGTCCAGGGAGAAGAACTAAAGACTAAAGGATTCCAGAACAAATGACCTGGTGAAATGCTGGCTAAAACTGACAGAAATATGTTTGTATCTTGCAGAACCATCCTCAGAGATTTAAACTGCCCACAGACACCATGGCTCTCCAAAAATGATGACAGTAAAAGAAAGGGAAAAAATGCAAACTCATTAGACCATAAATTTTCTTATTTCTATAATACCTATTAATATTGCTTTAAACAAATGATCTGGTACAGCCAGCAAGTTGATAGGCATAGAAGTATGATACAAAAGCTGAAGTTATCTGCCCAGGATTACTCATCACGTAGGACAGAGCAATGACCAAACAAAGACTGCTTCACCCAGTCTATTCTTTCACTGTGCAATGATTATTTTTACAGCTTTAGTTTTCAAATGATGACTTAATTATGTTGTTATAACAAGTATATAGTGCTTGGAATAAAACATTACTTTTAACAGAACATTTACAAATACATTATCATGTTTAGTCCTCACAGCTCCTCTGGAATTATTTTTTCCTCTACTCCTCTATTTCTTCTCTTCAACATCTTCATCGTCATATGCCCTATCATCATCACTACCACCATATCTTGAGTATAAACTCAATGATTAGCATTTACCATGCACCGAAGGCCTTTGTTACCCCAATGTTGAAAACAATGAAACCACTCCAAGTCTGTTGAATAAACAGGTGATCATTTGGTAAATAAAGGATATGCAGCATAGAGAAGTCAATCTGAAGGCAGAAGTACATGTTTTTAAAAACACCTATTAAGTTGAAGGCACTATGATAGTTATTACTTCATTTAATTAGTGAAAAGAAGTAGCAACCTCAAAAGACAAAGCAAAACTTACAAAGGTAAACAAAGTTAATACACCTTCAGGGAAATATCTAACATAAACTACAGTATAAGTTTAAAAAATTACAGTTTTTTTTTTAACGTTCTGCACTTTAAGACAGGGAGCATGCAAACGTAGGCTGGGCTTGCTTTAGCTTTCAGCATATTAACTCACATTTATTTGGTTTTATGCAAAAGGCCAGTGATTTTTCTGGGTAAAAATTCTCAGTGGACCTACAAAAAGAGATGCATTGATGAGCAGTGAACTTTTCACAATCAGCCAACTAAACTAGCCAGAATTAAACCCTTCAGTAGTTTCAGTTCAATTTTATTTTTATTTCTATGAATATGGAGTCCAGTCAACTTGATGTTTAACTCATAATTCTCATAAACAAAACTATAAAGAACTTACTGGAAGGACAAAGAAATAAAAGATCATCTCGAATAAAGAATTCTCAAACATGTTTCATTTTCTGATGACACTTGTCAGTTCTCTGCCAGTATAAGATCTGACGCTAGTAGAACTCAGGTCAGAATTTATTGCAGAGAATGTTTTTATGGAAGAACATTTTATTAGTGAGGAATTCCTAACATTAGGCTATGTTACCAACTTAAAGGTAGACAAACTTAAAACGACATTGTAACTGAAAGCAGATCAAATAGCATCTAATTCATTCTTTTGGAGAACTAGAATTAATGTTTTTAATGTATAGCCATTGTCAAGTGTTTACCAAAACCTTAAATGATCTTAAAGTACATGGCAAGCCAAATTGAAACATTCTCACTAATATATCAGTTTATTGGCAAGTTCATTTGTCTGTTACTTTTTCAATTGTGTAACAACTATATAAAAATACCAGATTCAGTACTGCAAAGAATAAGAAATATGGACTCTGATCTTATCACACACTGATCAGGAGGATCAGAAAAAATTTAAGGTAAAGTCACGTACACAAAATTGGGTAACAAGGAAATTCATAGCTTCATTTTTTGTAAAAATAAGTATTTGGATAAAACATAAATGCTCATTAAGAGAGAAATAGCTAAAATAATTCACAATAGAGAAGAGAATGGAAACATTAAGTAGACCAAAAAACCTCAATACCCAGAATTCAAATGAATAAAAGCAAGTTACTGAAGTCTGACCATAAAGATATTATATATTTAAGGGCATGTAAAATGTACAGGGATATAAACGAAATGGGAACAGTGGTTCCCAGTGGGCAAAATACTGGAACTAAGAAGAAGGTTATATTAAAACAAACAAATAAACAAAAAACTACAGTTTTACCCAAAATGTTCAGGTTTATAAATGAGAACATATTAATGTATTATTTATCAAATATATGTATTTAGAGAGATGTAGATATAGATATATATTAACATGATCAATACCACAGGGAGGAATGCATAAAAGCATAGAGAATTTTGGATGAGTGAAATGATTTCTTCTGAGGAGACTTATGCAACATTTTGTGTAGGAGAAACTATTTCTTATTTATAAAAATTTCAGAGGAGGACATGAAGTAGAAAAGGAAAATATATAATTAACTAAAAAGATGTTGTAATACACAAAAATTAACTAAAAATTGCTGCCAAAATTTTGAAGGAAAGGCAGGTTGAGCAAACTGAGCACAGGATATTTAGGACACTGAGACTATTCTGTATGTTCTGTCTTGACGGATACATGACTTTATGTATTTCATAAAACTCTTTGAACCATACAACATAGTAACACCTAAAGTAACCAAAGAACTTTTCTTAGTATCAGTGTATCAGTATTGCTTAGTCAGTTATAACAAATGTACTACACTAACGCAAGATTTTGATAACAAGAAACTGTACTATGTGGGGAAGATAGGCATAACCTGGGAACTCTGTAGTTTGTGTCAATTTTTCTATATATCTAAAACTGCTCTAAGAAATAGATGCTATTTTGATTTTAAAAGTGAAACAATAGAAGAATGCATAAAAGATAATAAGACTATGAATAAAAGAGTAAATGATGCTTGGAGTGAAACACTGAGCCAGTGGTTATATTATACCTACAACATGAGTTAATACTCAGAGAGGTCTACTGTGCCTGATATACGAAAGTATTCAATGTTGAATTTATCTATTTATCTATTTTTTGGTTCTTTTGTTTATAGATTTTCATATGTCTTAAAGAAGGAGTAGGCAAAGAGTAGAAAAGCTTCTAAAGAGAGAGAATGGCCAGCTCAATGGCACAGATGTGTGAGAAATAGCCCTTTGGGGCACTGGACTAGAATATGGGGTGACTGGTACACAGACACATGTCAAACAGATCGAAGATGAAACCAGAACCTGAAGTTGCAATCACACTGTAAGTACCTTGAACACCCAGCCAAGGAATGTGGATATAAGTTATAGGAATCATGGTCTTTTTTAATGTGATCTAGTCACTTCTGTTCTTCAGGGAGGTGAAGGGGAATGAGAAGAGATTCAAGAGACCTAATGAGGGAACAGTGAGAGTGTAAGAAGAGTGATGATTTGGGAATTAAAAGGAGTGGCTTCAAATTCTAGTTTTGACACTTCCTAGCTGTGTATGTAAACCCAGGACACACATCTTAAATGTTTTTTAATCTCAATGTCCTCATGAATAATAATCAATGTAACTATAACATTCTTTAGCTGATTTGCTAGTGGTTATTAAATAAGATAATATATACTAAAATTCCCAGTACTAAACTCACACCTGGTAAATGCTCTAGAAATATAAGAGTTTTAGTTACAATGTTCAATGTAACTATTGTTATGTTAGGAACCTAAGAACAGATAGAGGACAATAGATAAGGATATCCTCTGGAATATTAGGATGATGAGAGTGAGGAGATATGACCAGTGACCCATTTTGAGTTCCTGGAATAATGGTTACATTAATGGAAAACATAGGAGGCAAAGAGAGGCAAGAAGTTTGGGAAGAGTTTGACCACAAACATTAGGACTTCAAGATATTCAAAACACAGTGGAATTACAGAGTAGTAAGCAAAGTGAGAAAAAAAGACTTTGGAACTCAGGAACAGGGATTGTTATGTGAAGTTAAGACATTTGAGACTAATTCACATATGAATTAGGGTAGCATAGGTACAGAAGAAACATGCCCATGAGGAAGACAAAAGGCTGTGGAGGAGCAAAGTAGAAGCCACTTGCGAAATAACATGGGAACAGGAAGGTAAAGATGAAGTTCATGAAGGCCCTGAAGAATTTTTTCTGAAACACAGTATGTTTACTCTGTTCTATGTAATCTCTTTAAGCTATTGCTCATATAGGGCCTCTACCACAATCCCTCAAGTACCATATGTAACCTCACGCAAGTAAATCAAAATTAGGTGTCATAATTTTAGAATTTCCTGTTAATAAGAATAAGAGAAAATGAAAGACCATTGCAATATTTCTGAACTACTGTACTAAATCCATTATTTTGCTTTGCAGGCAGGAGTTACTTCATATTAGGAATAAAATATATGTTTTAATATGCTACATCAAAAAGATTTTGAAGAGTTATAAGAAGGTTATAAGAGTTATAAGAAGTATACTGCTATTTTATTCAATGCAGAATATTTTGCCACAGTTATAAAAGGACAAAATTGAATTGCAGACATAGAAACTCTATCCTACTATTGTGCAATTTTCAGATATTTCATTATTTGACTAATTATAAAAACTACCATGTTCATGGCAAGGAAGAGGGTTACCAAGGCACAAATATTCGTTTCTAGGAACTTTAAAGTTAAGTGATTGACTTTTTTCCCCAAAGAATCTCATTGTTTCCCCATTCCACTCAAATTTTGTAATATGGCTGTATTCAGTGACTAATTAATGCCATTTTGCAGAACAAATCTCTGACAGCATTGAGATAAACGCCTAATTTAGAACACAAAAACAATGAATGAGGTGGTCATGGCTAATGACTTTTACTCAAAAGTCAATGTCAGTTAATTACAATGCCTGGCAAGTTGCACAAGGGATCAATGGCAACTTATTTTGTTCAGGTTCTTCCCATTAATAATCCAAATGTCCACCAGTATGACTGCCATTCTCTTAAGAAAAGACTACAGAAGTCAGCAAAACAGACAAAAGCAATAGTGATCATAAAATGCTTATCACAGTGCTGGGCACAAAGTAAGTGTTCAATAAAAGCTAACTAATGAAAACAAGAGTGTTATACTACCAACTTCAATAAGCACCCTAGTTAAAAGTTCAGAGAATACACAATAGAAAATATTAGAAGGATTTCTACATGTAATATATCTGATATGTCAATATCTATGTCATAGAAAAACCCTTAACTTGGTTCCAGGAAAATGATACATTCCTAATAACCATATATGAAATGAGTTCATGAATACATGCTCTTCAGGACATAAAGCTGGCTAACCTAGCAAAGGAGGAGGCATGGGAATTGTCTTTTTCTTGGTCCTTTGAGTAATGCCATTTTAGGTACTCCAATTTGGGTAAATTCAAATAACTATCACAGTGATCAAACAAAATCTGAATTTTGAATTTTACCAGGTTCACAGGCTCCCAAAACTCAGGACAGCTCCTTAAACACCAACAAAACAAAACAAAACAAAACAAACAAAAAACCATTAATTATTAATTATAAACCAGGAGAAATGCAAAACAGTGAGTTACTTTTCGAGAAAGACATTTTCTCTTTTATGCTGTCCTTTCCCTAAACCAAACTTTTGGGAGGATGAATGTCTTATTTTTCAGGTAAACTTCTGACCTTCTATGTTAAATGTCTCTAATATATTCAATATTATTTAAACTTCATAGATTTATCCACACTTATATATAATTTTAGAGTCAGTCTTAGCAACATCATAGTTAAATTGAAAAAAATTCCCTAAATTATGTCTTTAAAAAGATGATATTTTTTGTCTTTCAGTCACTAGATTTACACTAGCTATTTAACATTTTATACTGCTCTCTATGTAACTATTCTAACTTTCTGTTTTTCAAGCAACCAGTGAATTTCCACAATATCCTGAGGGAAATTTTGTTATAATTGCATTTTTAAAATATTACACGTGTGTATACTGAGTGGGAATTTTAGTTAATGTCTCTGCCTATTAGGTAATTTTATCTTGAAGTTTGAAATAATTTTTTATTATGCATTGTTTAAATAATCCTATGACAACATTATAGCCATTAATATGTCTAGCTATGATTATTTATTTGTACATAAATGCTATCATATATAAGCTAATGTTACAATAAGATAGTCACTAGTTCAATGTTAAATTTTAGATCCAATTCTGCAGCTGCTGATCAACTTCACTTGAAAATATTTTTTTGAAATTTCTGCTAATTCTATATTATGTGAATAGAACAAATTGAGGATTATTTTCTCTGCTATATATAAGGTGTTGCTGAATTTAATTGGAGTTAGTAGGCCTTCAGCCTTGACATATGCTATTAAGCTGCATACAAATCTTCATAGGTACTAAGGCTAGTCAGTAATTTTTAAAAACCCTTTAACAGCATAACCCTCTATTTTCTCTATTTATTTTAATATAAAATCTGACATAGTTTTTTAATTGAAAAATAAAAATTGTATTTACTATTTATGGTGTACAAAATGTTTTGACACTTGTGTACATTGTGGAATGACTAAATCGAGTTAATTAGCATGTGCGTCCACACATTTATGGTCAATTGATTTCCCACAAAGATGCCAAGAACACACAATGCAAAAAGGACAGTCTCTCCAATAAATGGTGTTGGGACAACTAGATATCCACAAGCAGAATGAAATTAGAACCTTACTTTACACTATATACAAAAATCAGCTCAAAAATGAATCAAAAACTTAAATATACAGGCTGATACTGTAAAACTACTAAAATGAAACAGGAGACAAGCTTCTTTTTTTTTTTATTTTAAAGATGTGGGGTACAATTCAGGGTTAGGTATACAAATGTTCATTATGGGGATACCGTTGTTGGTGAGGTGTGTCCCTCCCTCCCCTGGCAGTTTCCCTCAACTGCCAGTCCCCCCCACCCAGCAGTTCCCCACTTCTGACAATCCTTTTCTTATAGTATTATAATTGTTAACAGTCTGCTTATGGGTGAGAACATATGGTACTCTGTTCTTTGTTTCTGTGATAGATCACTGAGTATAATCAACTCTAAATCCAACCAAGTTGCTTCAAAGTCCATATGATTGTCCTTCTTTATGGCTGCACAATATTCCATTGTGTGTATGTACCACATTTTTTTAATCCAGTCCAGCTTTGATGGGCAGCATAGTTGGTTCTATGTTTTTGCTGTTGTGAATAGAGCTGCAACAAACATGTGTGTGAAGGTATCTTTTTGGTAGAATGACTTGATTTCCTCCGGGTATATACCCAAAAGGGGGATTGCTGGGTCATATGGAAGGTCAATTTCTAGTTCTTTCAGAAATCTCCACACTGTCTTCCAAAGAGATTCACTAGTTTGCATTCTCACCAGCAGTGTAGAAGCATTCCTTTTTGATGAGCCTGCTTGTTTTTTTCCCTTTCCTCATGTTTGAGTTCCTTGTAAGTCCTACATGTTAGGCCTTTGTCAGTTATACAGTTGGCAAATACTTTTTCCCATTCCATGGGCTGTCTCCCTACTCTCTTAATGGTTTCTTTGGCTTTGCAGAAGTTTGTCAGTTTTATGGGGTCCCACTTGTCTATCTTATCTTTTATGGTATGGGCACTTGGGGTTTTGATCAAGAATTGGTTGCCAGTTCCAATTTCCATAAGGGTGTCTCCTACATTTTCTAAGATTCTTATAGTTTGATGTTTTACTTTTAGGTTTTTTTAACCGTTTAGAGTTAATTTTTGTTTATGGTGATAAGTAGGGGTCCTGTTTCAATCTTCTGCATGTGAGCATCCATTTTTCCCGGCACCATTTACTGAATAGGTAGGAGACAAGCTTCTTCATGCTAGTCTGGGCATTACAGTTTTGGTTATGACCTGAAAGTACAGCCAACAAAATCAAAAATGAAAAAATGGTGTTGCATAATACTAAAAAAGATTTTGTATAGCAAAAGAAGCAATCAATAGGGTGAAGAGACAAACCACAGAATAGAAGAAAATATTTGCATACTATATACCTGACAAGGACTTAATATCTAAAATATATACGGAAGTCAGTCAACTCAATAGCAAGAAAACAAATAACCTCATTTAAAAAATAAACTGTTTTAGATAAATAACAGAAAAGACTGGTGCTCTTTTGGTTTGAAGCCAATCTACTGAAACCCCTGCTATCCTTTTCTCTTGACCTCTACCTGGGGCATCTCCATATTCACTTTTGTGGAACCAAGGACCTCAAAGAAAACAGTTAAAAGAGCACACCTTTGACAAACTAATTCATTTCCTTTGGCTATATTCCAGTAGTGGAATTGCTGGATCATGTGGTAGTCCTATTTTTAACTTATTTGAGGAATATCCATTCTTTTTCCATAATGACTGTACTAATCTATACTCAACCAACATGTTGATGAGTTTTCTTTTCTCTTCATCCTCACTGGTATTTGTTATTCTTTTGCTGTTGACTTTTTAATAATAGCCACTCAAACTGGGGTGAGATATTATCTCATTATGGTTTTAATTTGCACATCCCTGATGATTAGTGATGTTGAGCAATTTTCCATATTCTTGTTGGCCATTAGCCTGTCTTCTTTTGAGAAAAGTTTATTTAGATTTTTTGGTCATTTTTATTCAAATTATTTGGGGTTTTTTTTGCTACTGAGTTATTTGAGATTCTTATATATTCTAGATATTAACCCTTTGTTAGATGCATAGTTTAAGTATTTTCTCTCATTCTGTAGGTTGTCTTTCCACTCTGTTGACTGAAGATATATTTTTACCAAACAGAAGTCTTTATCAAAGAGATTTCTTTGTATGTTAGTGAGACAATCTGCACTCTCGTGTTTATTGAGGCACTATTCACAACAGCGACAATATGGAAGCATCCTAGGTGTCCACCAACAGATAAATAGATTTTTTTAATGCAGTATGTACACAGTAAAATACTATACAATATTAAAAAGGAAATTCTGTCATTTGTGGCAATATGCCTGAACCCGGAGGATACCATGTTAAGTGAAAGAAGCCAGGCACAGAAAGAAAGGTACCACATAATGTTACTAATGTGGAATTCAAAGAAGTCTATCTCATAAATGTAGAAAGTAGAAACAGTAGTTATCAGAGTTTGGGAGGGTGAAAGGGGGGAAGTGGGAATAGGGAGAGATTTGTCAATAGGTACAAAATTACAGTTATGAGGAATAAAGTTCTAGCATTCTATTAGAGTGACTATGGTTAACAATATTGTATTGTATATTTCAAAATAGCTAGAAGAGAAGATTTTGTAAGTTCTCACTACAAATAAATGATAAATGCATGAGATGGTAGACATGCTAAATGCTCTGATTTAATTTTTAAACAATTCACATTTGTATCGAAACATTATACTCCACAAATATGTACAATTATCATGTACCAATTAAAAACTAAACTTTAATAAAGGACATCTTGTTCTTGTTTCCTAAATGATAGTTAACTAAAAAATTAATGAAAATGTTGGAGAATCTCTTCTGCAAATTGGTTGTGTTCAATACATAAATCCAGGGAAGAAAGTACAGAAGAAAACTCCCAAGTGTTCTTTAATAATTTTCATTGAAAATGATGGTAAAAAGTGGATTCCTACAAGAGTTTATTCTATTCCAGAATATCATTTAATTAATAGGTAATTCCAAGAATTCATACAGAATATAATGTGATACTAACTTTGATCAATTAAAATATACCCTCACTGTAGATCTATGCCATTTTTGAAAGTATCTGGAAATCAACTGCATCCAGTACTTTTATGTTTCCTAGTATCCTGCTTCATTTAAAAAATAATGAGAGGAAAGAAAGGCTGACATCTTCATTATTTTGTAAGCAATTTCTCTGGTTTCAAGAACCAATCTCTCCTTCTCTCTCTCTCTCTCTCTCTCTCTCTCTCTCTCTCTCTCTCTCTCAATCTCTCAATCTCTCTCTCTCTCTCTCAATCTCTCTTTCTCTCTCTCTCTCTCTCAATCTCTCTTTCTCTCTCTCTCTCTCTCAATCTCTCTCTCTTTCTCAATCTCTCTCTCAATCTCTCTCTTTCTCAATCTCTTTCAATCTCTCTTTCTCTCTCTCTCTCAATCTCTCTCTCTTTCTCAATCTCTCTCTCTCTCAATCTCTCTCTCTCTCTCTCTCTCAATCTCTCTCTCTCTCAATCTCTCTCTCTCTCTCAATCTCTCTCTCTCTCTCACTCTCTCTCTCTCTCTCTCTCTCTCCCTCTCTCTCTCCTTCTCTTCCGCTCTGCATTTCTCCCTCTACCCCTTTCTTTAGAGGAATCACTGAGGTTGAGGGAATGGGGAATGTACATCTATTCATTACATACTTCTGCCTCAGATTTTTCAAAAGCATTTCTGCTGCATATCTGTGTGCTAAATCAAACCTGTCTAAAGCCTTTCCCAACTCTGTAAAGTATCCTACATGTTACCAGAACTTTTTAAGGAATCCCTTTTAAGATCCTGGACATTTCCATGGAAGCTTTTATTACACGTATTAATTCTTCTTCTTTCTAAAGAGATTCACCTTTCAAAAATTCTTCATCCCTATATTTCTTTTTTTCTTAAATCAAAATTTTTTATTATGATATTGTGGGGTACAGTTAAGGATTAGGTATATAAATATGCTTCATTCAGGCCCCCTTGTTGATAATAGGTGTCTCCCCATCTCCAGACAGATGTTTACTACCATTAGTCTCATTCCCCCCATAGTTTCCCACCACTGTCAGTCATATTCTTATGGTAGTGCATTGGATGACCAAGGTCCACTATATGAGTGAGAATATGTGATACTCAGATCTTTGTTTCTGTGAGAGATCACTCAGTATTATAGACTCTAGTTCCATCCAGGTTGCTGTGAAATTCAAGATTTTGTTCTTTTTTATGGCTGCATAGTATTCCATCGTGTATATGAACCACATTTTTTTAATCCAGTTCTCTTTTGATGGATAGCATGGTTAGTTCCAGGTTCTTGCTATTATGAACAATGCTGCAATAAACATTTGTGTGCAGGTATCTTTTATATAGAGTGATTTGAGATCTTCAGGGTATATTCCCAGTAGAGGGATTGCAGGGTCATATGGGATATTGATGTTTAGAGCTTTTAGGAATCACCACACTGCTCTCCACAGAGGTTGCTCTAGTTTACACTCCCACCAACAGTGTAGAAGTGTTCCCTTTTTGCCACACCCTCTCCAACAACTGTTATTTTTTGAGTTATTCATAATTGCCATTCTGACTGGAGTTAGGTGATATCTCCGGATGGTTTTGATTTGCATCTCCCTGATGATTAGTGAGGTTGAGCATTTCTTCGTGTCTGTTGGATGCTCGGATGTCTTCCTTTGTGAAGTGTCTGTTCATATCTTTTTCCCATTTTATAATGGGGTTGTTTGTTTTTTTCTTTTCAGCACATTTGAGTTCCTTGTAGATCCCAGATGTTAAGCCTTTGTCAGACCTGGAGTTGGCAAATAATTTTACCCAGTCTGTAGGCTGTCTCCCTGCTCTCTTGATGGTTTCTTTGGCTTTGAAGAAGCTTGTCTGTTTAATGAGGTCCCATTTGTCTATCTTATCCCTTATGACCTGGGGGTTTTGGGTTTTGTTCAGGAATTGGATGCCAGTTCCAATTTCCATGAGGGTATGTCCTTCATTTTCTAAGGTCTTATGGTTTGAGGTTTTACATTTAGGTCTCTGATTCATTTGGAGTTAATTTTTGGGTATGGGTATAGATAAGGGTCCTGTTTCAATCTTCTGCATGTGGTCAGCCACTTTTCCCAGCACCATTTACTGAATAGGTTCTCCTCTCTCCAGTGGTAGATGGTGGAGGCTTTGTCGAAGATGAGTTGATTGAGAAATTGAAGTTTTGTTTCTAGAATCTCAATTCTATTCCATTGATCTATATGCCTGTTCCTATACCAATACCAAGCTGTTTTGATGATTGTAGCTTTATAGTAAAGTTTGAAGTCTGGTAATGTGATAACAACTGCTTTGTTGTTGTTGTTTTTTTTTTTTTTGCTGAGGATTGTTCTGGCTATTCTTGGTGGCTTGTGTTTCTATATGAATTCCTGTGTTGTTTTTTCTAGGTCTGAGAAGAATGTTGCTGGTAATTTGATAGGTATTGCATTGATTCTATAGATTGTCTTAGGTAAGATGGACATCTTCACAATGTTGATTCCTCCAATCCATAAGCATGGGATATTTTTCCACTTGTTTGTGTCATCTTTAATTTCTTTGAGCAGGGTTTTGTAGTTTTCATTGTAAAGGTCTTTCACGTCTCTGGTTAGGAAGATGCCAAGGTATTTCATTTTTTTTTGTGGCTGTTGTGAATGGAATTGTGTTTTTTATTTGAGTTTCTGTTTATTATTGGTGTACAGAAATGAGATTGTCTTTTGCACATTTATTTTATATCCTGAGGGTTTGCCAAAGGCCTTTCTCAGTGTAAGGAGGTTTTGACAGATTCTCTTGGGTTTTCAAGGTACACAATCATGTCATCTGCAAAGAGAGATAATTTGACTTCCTCTTTTCCTATTTGAATACCCCTGATTGCCTTCTCTTCTCCTATTGCTCTAGCCAGGACTTCCAATACTATATTGGACAGGAGGGGTGAGAGTGGGCATCCTTTTCTTGTTCCAGTTTTCAGGGGAAATGGTTCCAACTTTTGTCCATTTAGGAGTATGCTGGCTGTGGGTTTCTTGTAGGTGACTTTTACTACTTTGAGATATATTCCTTGTATGCCTAGATGTTCGAGGGTTTTTATCAAGAAGGGATGCTGGATTTTATCAAAAGCTTTTTTGCATCTAATGATATAATCATGTGGTTTTTGTTTTGACATCTGTTGATGAATTTAATTACATTTATGGTTTTATGAATGTTGAACCAGGCTTGCATCCCAGGGATGAAGCCTACTTGGTCATGATGGATGATTTTTGAGATGTGTTGTTGAATTGTTTTGCTAGGATCTTGTTGAGAATTTTAGCATCTATGTTCATCAAAGATATTGACCTGTAGTTCCCTTTCTTTGTTGGATCTTTACCTGGCTTGGGTATCAATGTGATGTTAGCTTCATAAAATGATTTGAGTAGGGTTCCATCTTTCTCAATTGCCTGAAATACCTTCAGTAGGATTGGAATCAGCTTCTCCTTAAATGTCTTGTAGAATTCTGCTGGAAAGCCATCTGGTCCAGGGCTTTTTTTTGTAGGTAGTTTTTTTTATTACATGAGTCAATTTCCTTGATTGTTATTGGTCTATTTAGGGTCTCAATTTCTTCTTGTGTCAACCTAGGCAGGTTGTGTGATGACAGAAAGTCCTCCATTTCCTTCAGGTTTTCAAGTT